>NW_007726461.1:152283-156302 GCF_000696425.1 Galeopterus variegatus
AATTTCCCTGTTTTTTTTTTTTTTTTTTTTTTTTTTGGAGGGAGGAGGTTCTACAGAACATAGAATGTGTTAGGACATCTATGTATTGCTATCAGATATATTAGTGTAAAGTATGGTCCCTAGAAGTTACAGCAGGGAGCCATATGGAGCAAACGCACTGTCAAAAAACAAAAACAAAATAGAAGAATAAAACGAAATAAATGAAATGAAATGAAATAAGAAGGAAATAAAAGCAACAATGAAATAACCTACATTTGTGCCAGCTGAAAAAAGATTGGATGTTGCAAAGCACAGCTTCAGTGATGGGTGGTACACAATGGAATAACTCATCCGGAATGCAATGGAAAAGAAAATAGTAAGAGAATCTTGAGAAATAAAGGTGGACTGTTCTAGAGGATGTGAGATGGCGTTTCAAACTATAAAATGTGTGTGTTCCCAAGGGAAAAATAAGAGAAAATGGAATGCAAAAAATAACCAATTATACAGTAGAAAAGAATGGGGAGAAAACCCTCTCAAACTAAAGAAGAAATGCAGGTTTATAAAATACAAAATTTTAATATAATTAAAACATTTTAAAAAAATCAAATAGAATATGGTCTTATAAAAGTTTCAAAATTAGGGAAAAATATGCATAGTTAAAAGAGCAGAGAAATTAAATTAATACAGGGATGTCAAAATATTTTCTCAGGGGATTCCACCTTAAACTAATTCTCATATTAGATAGAACAAGCCATAGTAGAAGGACTTCCAGATATTCCTCAGCCACTTCAATACCATATGTCATTCAATCTGTTTAATATCCCCTTGTTTTCTTTTTTTTTCTTTTTTTTTTTTTTGTCTTTTTCGTGTCCGGCAACGGATCGCAACCCTCAGTGTTGCCCCCGTACTGGACCGGGGACCAGCAACAGGATCGCAACCCTTGGTGTTGATCCCGCGCCTCGCTCAGCCAGTGAGCGGGAACCGGTCTGTATGTGGGATCTGAACCCTCGGGCGGGAGCGCCGCCGCACTTCCCAAGCGGCACACTATCCAGTGCGCCACCGGGCCGGCCCAATCCCCTTGTTTTCTAGCAATTAAAGAATGGAATCCTGTACATCTACTTGAATAGCACTGAACAACTATTTGAGAGTCCACTGACAACCTGACCAAGATCCCTATTTCTTCCCATTGCTGAAACTCAAGTCCCAGATGTGTCCGTAAACATCCATGGTTGACCCCCTGGGACTACACCGTATCTCATCAAGTAAGACAACCTTGTGATGAAAAAATACTTGCAGTTCTGGAGTGGGAGTATACCACTATAATCAAAGTGCTCAGGTATGTTTTGGGTTACTAGTATTACTCATGGTTCATCTTTCCACCCACATTGATCATCTAATGATCAATTTCCCCAATAAGGGCCATGGCACTGCCTTCAAATAACTGATCATTGTGTTCACATCCTTTTCATCCCTGAACAGCCTTGACCCAAGATGTCCCTACACAGTTATTGTGAGGAAATGTTTAAGATATGCGAAGACATTCTTCACTAGATAGGGATATTATGTAGAAAATTCAAGAATCAAACAAAGGGTAGGACCAGATAACCTCTAATGTTCCTTCCAATTTTCTGATTGCATGATATCCTACCTGTCTTATAAAACAACAAAAATTTTACTCTTGGGCATGGTTGAAAATACATCTACATATATCTCTGCCATCATTGTACAGGAAACAGCAACTGCACAAGCTGTGTCCAACTCAACAAGCCAAGGGATTTAATGTGATATATGACCAGACTCATTGGACTAGACTACTTTATAGCATTCCCTACTATCAGCAGGCTTGTTGTCAAGAGTTGAGAGGATGTTCATGCTACTTTAATATATTTCTTCTAGTTTACTGCTTTGCTCTCAAATACTTTTGTTTAACCCCCTTTTCATAATTTTCCTTCTACCTGCCCTCTGACAAAGCCTGCATTCCCCAATGTACCCAACCATTTATAAGCCTTATTTATTTTACCTTAATTTTGATAGTTTTTAACACTTCTTTTAACTTTCTTTTTTATAAGAATTTCCATTTCTAGTATGCAAGGATATTCTTTCTCCTTTTGATTGCAATTTTTATATTTATATATTAAAGATATCCATACTATAGTTTTAGAAAGATCAAATACAATAAATGCATTTAATAATAAAATATAGCTGTTTTCTCGTTTCCTATTTCCACCTAATATACGTTTCCCAAATATAACCACTTTTAGCGATTTTCAGGCTGTTTCTTCTGGTATGTGTACATTTATGTTTCTAAATAACATGCTCATTGGGCTGTATGTCATCTTTTTAATCCTAGTTGTTATCTATTAGCGTCCTACTATGGAAAATGAGGATTTTCTTTCTTTCTCTTTCTCCTTCTCACATACAAATGTCCTATGTCTTATCTCTCATTATGGTTATATCTGCGTTTACAATATCGGTATTAGTATTTACTACTGCCTTTCCTTTACAATATTTTGCTTTCCTTGGAGGTACTGATTTTCCTATTATTGTATGCAACTATTTTTCTAAATTCATTCCCAAACTCTCAGACATAGGTGTAAATCCTGTGTCAATGTGTATTAAAACACATCAAGTGCTTCTGAGATTGACTTCCAAATAACTGTTTTCAGTCCCCTCCACCCTCACTTTCAAAAATAATTGGTGCTTCTGATTCTTGTGCTTTCTGGCATTCTGTAGTGTGAACCAGATTGCTTCTGAATTGCTCCTACCTCCTACCCCACCACCCACTTACCCACATTGGTTGGCTTTGTTTCTAGCTCCTAAAATCTTGTTGCTGTTACCTCTTCTCTCCTTTCACTTGTGCTTCTTGATTTGAGCCTTTAAAAAATTCTTTTTAAAGTAAAAATCTCAAGATTTATTCTTTTTTTTTTTTAGTTGCAGATCTTCTACCCAGTACAGAGCATGCCTCTGTCATGCAATAAATGCCCATTTGCTATGGTAACATTTTTGACTGGGCATTTTTCAATGACCCCATTTTTTTTTCATTTCACATTCATATATTCATTTATTTATGCCTTATTTTCTATTTATTTAATTATTTAATCGTCACACAATATAAACATTTTTTGTGGCCCTTTACCAATTTCTCCCTAAACCATCCCCCCGCTTCCCACCTCTGGTGGCCTTGGTTCCATTCTCTCCTTTTGAAAGTTCAAGAAATTATTGTGATTGTTGTATCTTTCTCTCTTTTTTGTTGTTTATTTTTTATTCAGCTCTCACTATGAATGAGGACATGTGGTATTTCTCTTCTTGTACTGGGCATATTTCATTCAATATCATTTTCTCTAAGTTCATCATGTTGCTGCAAATGGCAGAATCTCATTCCTTTTTATGGCACAGTAGTATTCTATTGTGTACATGTACCACATTTTCATCATCCAGTCCTCTGTGGATGGACGTTTACATTGGTTACAACTCTTGGCTATTGTAAATACAGCTACAATGAACATGGAAGTGCAGATATCCCTTGGACATGATGATTTCCATTCCTTTGGGTATACACACAGTGGTGGGATTGCTGGATTGTATGACAGTTCTACCTGTAATCATCTGAGAAACCTCAATAGTGTTTTTCATAATACACTAATTTACAGTCCCACCAACAGTGTAGGAACATTCCCCTTTCTCCACATCCTTGTCAGCATTTGTTATTCTCTTTTGGATACTGGCCAGTCTAACTGGCATGAGATATCTCAATGTGGTTTTGATTCTCATTTCCCTGGTGCCTAGGGATGTTGAACTTTTTTTCAGGTGTCTGTTGGCCATTTGTATATCTTCCTTTGAAAGATGTTTATTTAGCTCCTATGCCCATTTTTTAATTGGATTACTTGGGTTTTTTTACTAAATTGTTTGAGTTCCCTGGGTATACTGGACATTAATCCTTGTTGGATACATACTTTACAAATATTTTCTCCCATTCTGTAGGTTGTCTTTTCACTCTGTTAACTGTTTTTTTTTTTTTTTTTTTTTTTTTTTTTTTTTTT
>NW_007726461.1:156686-169037 GCF_000696425.1 Galeopterus variegatus
TTTTTTTTTTTTTTTTTTTTTTTTTTTGCTATTCAGAAGCTTTTTAAAAAATATATGACATTTCACTATTATTATTTTACTATAGAGCATACTGGTGAATACACTGGATTGCATTTTCTCAGGTGACAAATGGCAAATGAGGCATAGGTCTCTTTGATTTCCCCAAGAACCTCAATGTCATCTGTCTTTTGGAGGATTCAGTTTCATACGACGTCTGTGACACTGTCCATGAGGATACCAATGGTGCTTAGTAGTAAAGAACATTTTGCTAAGATGTTCTATCATGAGTCCTTGCTTAAATTGTTCACCTTTTTGTTCTAATCTGGTTTTCAGCACTTCATCATGTGTGTTTCTTCATTATTATGCAGAGGATCTGGTCGAGGGATAGGTTTTGTGTGTTCATACGGAATGTCCACAGACGGGTGGTAGCATACTATCGTCCTGACATCAGATGTCAAAGCAAACTCTACTTTACAATCATAGTCAGCTGGAAGAGAAGAATATGTAGATTTATGACAAACACAATATAAAGCTCCATTTTGAGTTGGAAATAAATGTTTCAAGATAGTTCTCTTTGACATCACCCATTTTATTGCTGCTGCTGCTGCTGCTGCCATGGTGTATCAAGATGCTTATCAGATATGAAAAAAAAGATGTTTTGAAGAGGAATTGCTTTTAATATCTGCTTCTAGGCAAACCAATTTTCATCCCTCGACAGGTCCTCAATGCAAGCCCACCATCTTGTCATAATTATTCAGAAGCTTTTTAATTTGATATAATCCCATTTATTTATTTTTTCTTTTGTTGCCTGTGCTTTTTGGGTCTTATTAATAAAGTCTTTACCCAGTCCTACTTCCTGGAGTATTTCACTATATTTTTCTTTAGTAGTTTTATAGTTTGGGGTCTTATATATGTCCTTGATCCATTTCGAGTTGATTTTGGTTTATAGTGAGAGGTACAAGTCAAGTTTGATTCTTCTGCGTATGGGTGTCCAGTTTTCCCAGCACCATTTATTGAAGAGGCCGTCGTGTCCCCAATCTATGCTCCTGTTGCCTTCGCCAAATATCAGTCGGCTATAAGTATGTTACCCCATTTTCTTATAGCAAAGTTTCATTTATTGTTTCTTGATTTTTTCATGAACATAAATTATTAGTATAGGCAAAAGAAAATAATTTCCTCTAGTGTCAATAATAAAGGTCCTGGTTACAAAAAGAGATGGATGAAATTCAGTACCAAAAAAGGATAATAAAAGCAGGTAATATTACTGAGCACTTGCTGTATTCCAGATACTGTTCTAAGTGCTTTATGAATAATAATTAATTAATTCACTTTATCCTCATAGCAACCCTAAGACCTCACTGCTTAATTAGTCTTTTCTGCTTAATAAAAATTATTGTTTACTATCACTAATTAATAGAATTCTGACATATTATTCATGTTTTTATATCTGATTTCTGACATTTACAATTTCTCTTCCTTTGAGAAGTTTGGGACCTGATTTCACTAACTTGTCCTAAGAGATTAATGACATTTTAAAATGTCTGATCAGCCAATAAATGTATGGTTTACTTAAAATATATCAGAATTAAGAAAAATGCACAAATTAATTCATAGATATTGAATATATTGGATGAGAAACAGTATATTATCTATGCCACTTTAATTGTTATTATTCTACTAGGTGCTAGACGCAGTAGAGTGAGGTGGTGTAGTCTTAGTACTATTTATTACCTGTACAATCTGGAGCAATTTATATAACCTCTTTGTTTCATTCACTCTTTTGCAATGGGGGATTAAAAACTCCTATCTCATACTGTTGTAGTAGGGACACAAGAAGTTAATCTTACACAAACAGCATTTGAAACAGTATTTGCCACACATACAGAAAGTGTTGGTCATTACCCAAACTATTGACAAGTTCAAAGTAACTGCGGAAGGAAAGTATTATGTTGCACTTCTTACAGATAAAGAATCTGGGCCTTGAGGAGAGGGCATACCATCCCCCAACTCTATGGTTTCTATAGTAATAGTCTTTGGAGTGCTCCAAAAGTGTCAGATGACTCGAATAAGATATCATTTGCAAGACAGAAATGTTTTCTCATAATACTCCAAGTTAAGGAAGAGATATGAAAATGACGGGCTTTAAGGTTCAGTAGACCCATGGCCTTTCTGTTTTCAACAGAGAACCTGAAAAACACATAGCTGTAGAGAGTAAGAACAATTGATGTAACAATTTTAGTATTCAGTAATTAATTTTAAGCACTAACCACAGCAGCCAAGATGTGGAAACAACCCACATGTCTATCAGCAGATGAGTGGATAAAACAAATGTGGTATGTACACAAAATGGAATATTATTCAGCTTTAAAAAAGAATGACATCCTGCAATATGCAACAGCACAGATGAACCTTGACATTGTGCTAAGTGAAATAAGCTAGTCACAGAAAGATAAAACTTGCATTATTCCTCTTAAATGAGGTATCTAAAATAGCCAAATTCATAGGATCATAAACAGAAATAGTGGTGGTTGCCAAGGGCTGCAGGGAGGAGGAAATGGAGAAGTACTAATCAAAGGTCATAAAGTTCCGGTAAAGCAAGATGAATATGCTCTAGAAATCTACTATAAAACATTGTACATATAATCAACAATACTGTGTTGTACAATTAAACTTTTCTTGAAAGGGTTGATCTCATATTAAGCATCCTGCCTAAATAAAATAAAATATTTCAAATATAAATGCTTAAGGGAATTTTTTGAAATTGAAATACTATTTTTGTAGTCATACCAAAACATGCTTAAACATACATTATGTCACTACAAGGTCATGTGTGATCTCACTCCTTTTGTCTCTCTTAGGCTCAAATTTTGATAGTCATTGTTGCCGTACATATACCAGACTCTTCTACATGTTGTGCTAGCTTCCACAGGGTTTTAACACATACCATTTCTTCAAACTGGAATGTTACCCCTCCTATTCTTTATCTAGCAAATATCTACATATCTTACAAATGGTTCAGGTGTGAAATTCTATCTAATTTGCTTAGAAAGGCCTAAGTAAGCCTCCATTATAAACTTCCTTGGTACCTACACTTCTGCTTCATAATGCATTTCATGTTTATCATTAATTAACTTATTAATTAATAAATGATGAATAATTAATTAATAATTTACTAATTGATTATGTATAAAGATTCACATTTTCTGCCAACCTATAATTTCCATAACTACAGCAAATTTACCTGGCTCCTTTCTCCTCTGTAACTCCACTCTTACCCCACTGCGGAATGTTGTGCCTTTACACTAAGTAGTTCCCCCAAAATGTTTCTTGACTAATGACAAATTACTTTATAAAATCAGCTATTTCGACTGCTTAGCCATTGTCTAAAGATGGAAAATCCGTTTTTTAAGACAATAGGCATGATGAAGGGAGAGTAATTCAGTAAAAACAAAATTATCCTCCCCTACCCCCACCCCCTTCAATATATTTTCCTAGTAAGTCTTTTGGAAAATTTGCCTGTTATAAATATAGGTTTATGTTTTTCCTTCCATTTACGGCCTAAACTTTACAGGAAGAGAAAAAAAATCTTGTTATTAAAGAGGTCAAGATGTTCTTCTGTCTCAAATTATTTTGATCTGCTCTCTAAGATTCTTGAAGTAAAGGAAGAGTAAGGAGAAAAAATCATATTTTTACAGAAATATGACTGAGAAAACTTTGTACCCTGCAAAAGTTCCCCAAGGTTCCACAGAGCTCTATCATAGCAAAAACCTACCAGGCAAATGACGCCTTTTACTGTGTGGCAATCTGACTATACAGGAGCAAATATTTTTACTTACTAATGCTTAAGAGGAAAAGCATCCCTACTCGGCTTTCATGGTTAACCAATTGTCACTGCTCTACACTCTTGTAAACAAGCAGATGAGACAACTGGGATTCATTTTAAAGATCATTAGAAAAGAGCTGAGATGGACTTAGTGAAATTTTAAAAGTCAATACTTAGTCAAGAGAACACATGCCACAACAGAGAGCAGTATCTTCATCTGACAAAAAATCAGTTCCAGGACCGTTACTGTAAAACAGAGTTGATTCTATAAGTCCCAGCACAATCAGACAAAAATTTACCACTGAAGTCTAATTTGATTTCCTTATCAGGCAATTACTATATTATTAAAAATTCATGGCAGGGTCAATCTCCTGTTGATTTGCATAATTAAGTTACCTTTTCTCAGTTAAATTAAGGGAGTTTTATATTCATTTCTAGGGCAGATTTTTGAGGATAGAAAAGATTTTTTTTTTTCACACCATAAACCAAGGTATCCATGGCTATAATCTTTTTTTTCCCCCTTTTAATCTTTCATAAAGTTCAAGCTGTCAGATTCTGGCAAGAGATACCCAATTCTTGCTATTCCCTTCTCTGCTCACTTGCTCTCTTGTGCTCTCTCAGAAATATCTGCAAATAAATAGTTATTTCTTAATACATGCTGAAAGCATACTTAGTCCTTCCTGAGGAGGTACTTGGCTGCCTGTCACCAAGGAAAACGAATAAACATTAGTGAATGCCAAACCTCATGAGGTTTATAAGGTTGGTTTAGATAAGAAGGCAAAATTGTTTTCCAGATTGTATTTAAATCTCTTGAGTCTGCAAAGCTTGGTCAAAACTTTCTCTTTCAGTTTATTGTTAATACTTCTGCAAGTAAAAAACAGTTTCTTATGGGAATCTGGCACTTCTGACTTGGATCTTAGCCAAACCCAGATAATTCAGAAATATAACTAATTTTTTAAATTATTCTTCTTGCTTCTTACCCAGTGTCTACTGAGAGCCAGGAAATATAAAAGATGTAATGAGGCCTACAAGTTTACTACCTAGTGAGCAAACTAAATGAAATAGATTATATATTTATAAAGAGTTCCTGGGAGCCCAGATGTGCACCTCTTGGGGACAATAAGATGAGATGGTACATTTGCAGGGAATGACTGTTAGTTCTGTGTTACTAGGTAGACAATTTTATTTTTATGTCTCTACTATGTTCAATTCAAACCATCTTCAATTCACCCCCAGGAAAGAGAAGGATACCAAAAAAAAAAAAAAAAAAAAGCTATTAACAACAGTGTTTAGTGATTAACATCATTTCTGTTTAAATCTCTGCTAAGATGTAAAATAGGCCATACATTTCTAGGACCAAGCACACAGTAGGCATTGAATTAACTTTTTGTGGAAGAAAAGAAGGAAGGGAAGAAGCAATATGTTCTTAATTTCAAAATTATTTATTTTTTCATTACTCATAACGTTCTTATGTAAATTATTTTTAATTATTTGAAATGAAGTGATTGCTCAATGTTAGGCAATTAATTTAAAAAGCAGTTAAATTATATTTGCTTGCTTTTAAATATAGCATGCTTCCTTTTTTAGGTAACCATTTGGTTCATCCCAGAAATAGTGTTAATTTCAAAATTATTTATTTTTTCATTACTCATAACGTTCTTATGTAAATTATTTTTAATTATTTGAAATGAAGTGATTGCTCAATGTTAGGCAATTAATTTAAAAAGCAGTTAAATTATATTTGCTTGATTTTAAATATAGCATGCTTCCTTTTTTAGGTAACCATTTGGTTCATCCCAGAAATAGTGTTCTAAAATTAACACCTACTTTCCCAATCAAAATCCAGAGTTTTAGTCGGACTCCAATTCTGGTCAACCAAGTAATGTTTCAGGGACACTGAGGAAGAAGACACACTTCTGTCTTCTGTTTATTTCAGTTCTTTATACATGTGCTCCCATTTTTAATTTCAAGGGTGAAAGTCACTCGATTTGATATAGGGTCTCAAAGTAAGTAATGGTAACAGACCAAAACATAGTAAGACAGAGACCAACAATTACCCAAAGTTTATAAAATATTTAGAAAGAAGTATGTGTGGGAGAGAGCAGTAGGGGAATGAGGAGATGACAAGCAACCATGCTCAGAATAGATAACAAAGAATGCTAAACATTATTGTTAAAAATGCTTCATTATTACTCAAATTGCTCATTTTTATCCTTTCAGATTTCCACTTCAGGGGAGATTTTCCACAAGATAAAATGAGGACAAAAAGAATTTTTGATAAAAAGTCAGGGCACACACACCTTAAAGGCGCTCTTGGAAGAATGCTCATTTGAACAAGCAGAGAGTAAATGATTGACACTCTGCGGAAGGGCTTTGAAAGTCACGGCTTTGACGTGTCATTTGTTAGAAACCCTATTATAATAACTGACAGTCATACCCAGAAGATGCACCATAGATATGTTGTGCCAATTTCTTTCCTAAAAACATTAAATATTGTGAATTTTAATATGAAATACTAGCAGCAGAAGCCAGTACTGCTGCTTCTTGTTGACAAGGTAAAGACTAAGCATAATGCACAAAATTCTAAAAGGTATAAAGGTTATAAGTGATGAAAATCATATCAAAGAGTTACAAGAGCTCCTCAAAGCCAGATGATTTGAAAAGTGGACAGAGTGAAAGATTTAAAAGCACAGAGGCTCCTTTTATGTATAACAACTTCTTTTTGAGGGACAAACCTTGAAATCAGCATTTAGAATTTACATAAGACTACTAACTAATGCAAAACTTTTTTGACACAAGATCAGAGGTGTCTAAGGAAAGGACACACATTAAATATTTCTAATTCATTGCTTAAAATGAGGGATTTGCTTATTATTCAAACTCAAGAAAGTAGCAGCCAAGAAAAAAGTATTTAATCTCTCCCTTGCTTGCTGAGGTGAGAAAAAATGACCCACGGAAAAGAGATGAGACTAGACTAGATTTTTGGAATGGAGAATTGAGCAACCACACTGATCACTCTTTATCATGTCTCCCATTTCTAAAACTTGCACTGTATACTTACATCATTTGCATAGCTTTGAAAGAGAAGCTTTTGAGAAAACAGTATTTAAGTGCTGCTGAGCACTAATCTTTCCACTGAAGGGGAAAGAGTGGGCATAGGAACATAAGCAGAAGACAATGAATTGGAAGAAGGCTGTGATTTCCCTGAGTGTACTAGGCACAATATTACTTTAACCCTATTAGAACTGTAAAGCTACAAGACTACGCCAGTTGTTGGGTTACAATAATAGCTATGCTGAAGCCAAAATGTTTCATTATTTTAGTTATACTAAGTTTCCATTTGTATTGTCAGGGCTGGGGCTCAAACCCTGCAAACCCAATGTACAGACTGGGTCACCAGACCCCTCAAATGCAGGTCCACAAGCTAGGTAATCGGTAAAGGTTCCCGGAGCCATTGGCAGGTGACATGAGTTCAGTTAGCAGCAGCAGAAGAAGCAGCAGTGGTGGTGGCCTCCTGGAGAGTCCCAGGGGCACTGGCAGCAACAGCTTGCAGCAACAGCCTTCAGCAGCAGTAGCGACCTCCCCGTGCCCCCATCCCCCCGGGGCATCCCAGGGGCAGGAGGCTCTCTGGATCAGAGCAACTGGTCCTTCATACTTAAGTCCATAACCCAGGACACCTGGATGCACATGTGCAATTACATTAGTCAATAGCCAAGGAACACCTGGGCACACATGCATATTTACATCAAATGTGTGGCAAGATTCTGAACATCTGAGGGGCCCTGACCATTTTCCCTACAGAACACACACCTGTTGTCCTCTTCCTTGATCTATCTACATTAACTGGGGTACCAAGGAGTGTTTGGCACCCTATAGGTGCTCAATAAATATTTGGTGAATGAATAAATAAATGTAGTACTTTGTTCAGAAATGATACTACCACCTTCTATGGCATAATTCAATGATACCCTGCTTTATCAATTTGGAAACTGAGTCATGTGGTGATTGGGTGGGTGCTAGAATATATCAGGATCATGTTCCCTGCAGGACCTTGCTAGCTACTATCTCTTTTTCTCTATCTGAAAAGCTTCCCCACCCCATCTCTTGGCTTATAGATAGGAATATAAACACTTGATTTAATATTATTTTCCATTTGCTGACATCAATGCATGGTGTATTTGGGAGGTCAGTCCTTTTTTGTTTCATAAAGCCACATGAATGTTAAAAAGTAGAAATAATTCTTGCCCATTTGAGAGCAGCAATTTAAATAGATCCCATGGATACTGGGAAGAGGGAGTTTTCTAAGGACGACAGCTAGTCTCTAATCTAATTGCAAAGCCTTTCTAAATGTCTCATTGTGGTTTTTCACCTAATGGCTGATTTACACCATTATGCTCAGTTTAAGAATCCTTAAACATGGGCACCTGGAATGCAAGCCTAGAAGGCATGTCTCCTATTGATTAACTAATGAATTAATTAATCCAAAGAGCCTGTACTTTTTACCAAAAATGTACATGTCTCAGGTTCAAGGGTGGGGTAGGGGATCAGGCTATTAATGTCTAAAAACACAAGATTAGTAGTAAAATTCAACCTTATTTTTTTCCCTGAAAAACCTAACTTACGAAGACATGAGCATAACCTATTTGCTGCAAGAAGTGTTAGAGGTGATTTTGAGAACTTTATTAGTAGTCCTTGCGCTCCTCCCATCTGCATGTAACTTCTCCACTTGGGAATTACCTTACAATACCCCTAATTAATGCTAATTTATGCCCATTTAGTGACCATAAAAATGTGTCACCAAATTTTAATTGCATGGGGAGGGTAGATAGATGAAAGTACTAAAGAATTAGTGTGTCATTTACTAAAGGGACCTTTAGGAACAATAAAGACCATCTGCCCTGTCAATCTTCATGCACTGGAGACGGCACTACACCTTAAAATCCAATGATAAATAAAATTTTCCACCATACCAATGAGAGTAAATGTTGCCCTTCTTCATTATTTGTGTCAAACCAGGATAGGTGGAACTTTTAGAGAGACAGCTTGTTGCAAATGCTGACTGTTCATTTTAAAATTAAGTTTTACTGGTAGCAAAGCATTTTTATAGAACAAAGGTGACATCTATTATCCACTTAGGTCTCAAGAGTATATTTTTCATAGGTTGTTAATTAAATAGTTCAGAAGGCAGTTTTTGAAAATGTATCAGGTGAATTCTTTATTTATGTATGCCCCAGATTCCCAATATTCATGTACTTAAATGAGAATTTTATGTCAGTAGGTTTTTGCAGACTGCAGCAATACTATTTCTAGATATAACCTAAACTTTCCTTTATATTTAACACTCTTGCCTTCACTAGCAAATGACTTTAATACATAACAAAGCACCCCTGCTATGCCAAGCTTTAAGGAGATCAGCAGGAAACAAAATACATCTTTGATTCCTTAGAGCCTAGTACAGAGCCTGGCATAAGTTATGGCCTCAATAAATATCTGCTGAGTAAGTGAATGAATGAGTGAGTACAGTTATCTGCCAGCATGGTCTCTATTCTTCTTACTAGTTTCTGACAATGTGACAGTTCTTTCTCCCTGGTTCCACTAAATGGAGGAAGAAAAAATCAATGAATACATTCAAAATAATGAGAAGTACACCCAGGACTCTGGCACAGACTCCTATTAGGTTACACCAGGTCAGTAATGTAATTGCTAAAATCTTTGGTATTCCCATCTTCAAACCCTTTATTTCTTGGAAGGATTCTGGGTGATTCAGAAGCTCTTCTGGAAATAGTGATGCAGAGAAAAATAGTAATTTCTCCACCCATGGCCCACAGTCTACCTGTCCCAGGTAGAGCTGTTCTTAATGCATCCTTTCCTGTGCCTCTCAGACCACAACTACTACCTGCAGAGATTAGTCTCAGAACCCTGGGCTCTGACAGAGATCTTTTCCCAGGTAGTATCAAGAGCAAACATCTCTGTCACCATCCAGAATGACCATAGCCACTACTGGCAAACCCTTGAGTCTCTAGATCTTGAGATCTATTTCTGAGAGGCAGAACTGTCATTTCAATGAGGAGGCAAAAACAGCTCTGAGGTAGGACTGGTCTGAATTGAAATGTGGTTAGTTTCACAGCAGCTGGTCTCAAAAGAGACTTTCACAGATTCTGGACCATTCATGGAGTCCCAGAGAAAGAAGACAGGGACCAGGGCAGCAAGGGCACTACATTTTTCAGATGGGGAGATCTGCAAAGAGTGATGCAGAACAAAGTGACATGAAAAAAAATCAGATTAAAAGAGTACATATAATATGAGTATCATCTTGTTAAAAATACTGTATAGCATATATTTTCTATTTAAATTCTCTTTATATATAATGTATATGTTATATTGGTAAATATAAATTTATATATGTTATATAAATAATGACAGATATACATATATTTGTCATTATATGGCAGATAAATAATCCATTTTTTTTTCTGATAGTCAGCTTTAAGAAAATACAAATATGCTAAATGATGCAACCAGGAAAATAGACTCTGCATTTCACCACATAGATGTTTTGTATAATTCCCCTTAGAAATAAAATGTTATCAAATTAATCATCTATGGGCATTTACATTCACAATGTTTCTTAAACTCTGCTCTAGTTTAGAAAACTTTCTTTAAAACCTTCAAGCAACCTATTACTTAGAATGCCATTCCTACTGATAACAGTGCTAAAACAGGAATGCTTGTGAAAGACTAAGGGCAAATTCTGCTATTTTCCCCAAATCTTCAAAAACCAATGTCTTTTACTTGAGTTCTTTGACATCTGGGCATTTATAAAATGTGCTCTCATTTCCAACCATTAAATTCTTTAGGCTGGCACCATCAAGTCTTTATAGAAATGAGATTAGAACTATTTTCTCCTTAATTTAAGAAGAGTCTTTTTTCTCAAGATTTGAAGTAATAAAATGGCACAATTTACCACCAGGAATTATAAGGCCATTTAGTCCATTGTATTGACTCCCATATGGTTCTTGGGCTATTTCAAAGATAGGACAGAGGCAGAAAATAAAAAAGCTAGAACAAAACATGACCAAGGTAATTTCAAAAATAGAAAAGGAAAAGAAAACAAAAGGAAGATTTTCTTCCTCCTTTTAACCAAATTCCCTTGGGTAGAGTCTTTAATGCTTTTGAAGGTCTTAGAAAGGAAGAAAGGTTATCTTATTGGCATCAGGAATACTATCCTGGGGATTTTATTTCAGGGGAAGTGAAAAGGAAGTCTGGATTCTCTATCTGTCCAGCTCAGGGTCACCTCTGTCAGTGATGTTTCTTATGCCTGGGCTGAAAGATAAACATACGGCAACACGAACTATTTTTATTAGTTAGGGATGCAAATAGAACCTGGGACTTTAAAAAATAAAATTCATAATTAGGAGAAATATTTAGAAGACATTTCATTGATTGGTCTGTTTCCTGAAAACACATTTTTTTTTTTTTTGCCCATAAAAAAAGTGTTTATTTGTATTCCGTATGCTTATTTTTTATTCTTTCTTTCCCAACACAAGGTCAGACAATATATTGTTTCTCATAAAAATGAAATGGCCATTCTTCATACATGCAAGGTGTAATTAAAATACATCAAGGTATGTGGCAGTGAACTTTCAGACACTCAAACACTGACTGGCAGGTAACAGCTTCTAACTAACCCGTGAAGAGAATGACCATTAGAATTTCGCAGTTGCTGGCATATGGAGATTGTGCTGAGGTATATGTGAGAATTTATGTAACAAATGAGTAACAGGTAATCTGAACTGTGTAGCTGAGATATCCAGCTAACTTTCAGTCACTTGAGCAAGAACCACACTCATTCCAATTTTTATGGCTCTTAAAGAATTATTTAAGTACTTGGTACCTAACAATAACACTGGTTATCACATAGAGCTATTAAGAGTATATCGATGAAATAATATTGCAAAATGGCCTGATAAGCACTATAGATGTTTTATTTATGGCTGCAAATACTCTGCAATTTACTTTTTTGGCTTGCTCAGAATTAAAGGAAACACCACTAAGCATGTGATGCTGGGAAACTCAGCCTGAGATAAGAAAATGTACGGAAAAAAAATGAAAGAACCCATTCAAGTGTGAGAAATAAAACAAGGGTATACATTTATAAACATAGGCTTTCAACTAGTCACGTATTTCATTCTTTATAGAGCAAAGATGGATGAAAGAAAATTAGGAGACAGTCAATAGAAAACTTTAATTGATTAGAATGCAGAGAGAGACAACTGAAGAGTCAGTTAAAGATTAGAGATATGCTATTGCAAGCAAAACAATTTTAAATGATGCAGCATGGAAAGATATTAGAACATAAAATGCAAACACCTGAGATCCTGTTAAGGGACACTTAAATGACAGGCTTTTGCATACTTTCTGATATATGTTTACTGACAATCTGCTTCTGATTTACCCACCAAACTGTGGGAAACTGTGATGCTAAATCTCTCCTCTCTCCCTCTCTCTCTCTCTCTCTCTCTCTCTCT
>NW_007726461.1:170024-222272 GCF_000696425.1 Galeopterus variegatus
ACACACACACACACACACACACACACACACACACACAAAACCAAGCCAGAATTAATTACCATTTTGTTCTCCATGATATTGTTTTTGAGGAGTCGGGAATGTTAATGTTATGTCTAGCAAATTAAAGTGAAGAGAAAGCATCAAGGTCTTATTAATGTCCCTATCATAGATACTTCTCTAAATAAAACGTTTTTTTAAATTTTAACTTCTCAATATACATTGTAGTTGATTTTCATGACCTTTTCACCTGTTCCTCTCCCCCCCATCATATCTGTTCACTTGTCTTAACAATTTCAATGATGATTAAATAAAACTTTTAAAAATTCCCATAGAAATGTTAATTCCTGATTATGCACATGGAAATGTGAGGTTGTCCAAAATATTAATTTTAATCTTTCATTAGATTTTAGCATGTGCTTTGTGTTTACATCTGAAAAAGAAGAAAAGAATCCTGATGATAAACTTCAGTAACATTCACCACTAGGCTTAGAAGGAGCATGGAGACTTTTTAGTTTTCTTGCCAAACCTTTTAGCAACTTAATGTATATAAGAAAACAAAACATCACCTCTCACCTCTCTTGTTACTGTCAAACATCAGCCTATGAAGCCTTTTTTTCTTTTTCTAACTCTAACTTTTTCTGGAAAAGGCATAACATGTTTACATTTCAAACATGTTTTCTGCTAGGAATTAGGCAAGTAATAGTAAAGTAGAAAGGTAGGGGAAGCAAATGCTTTAGGCAGAATAGATGATACTGTTTAAATCAAAACATTATTTCTTGCATACCTACTAAGTACTAAAAGCAGAAAAGATACAACAGTAAAAACACTGGGTTCTCAAAAACCTAAAAGCCTAGTAA
This sequence comes from Galeopterus variegatus, assembly GCF_000696425.1. Classification (NCBI taxonomy): domain Eukaryota; kingdom Metazoa; phylum Chordata; class Mammalia; order Dermoptera; family Cynocephalidae; genus Galeopterus; species Galeopterus variegatus. The sequence goes on from NW_007726461.1 coordinate 170,882, forward strand.
ATTGATAAGAAAAGTATATAACAGAGAATATGGGAAAGAAAGAAAAATAAGCTAAAAAAAAGTAGGTTCAGATTGTAGATCTAGAATGTGTATTGAAAGATAAAATTGACTGAAAGAAGAGAATATGAGCAAAGGGAAAATACAGGTTGTAGGAAGCATGACAAATTATTGGTAATAGTTGTAAATCTAGTTGATTAAAACATTGCAACATATACAGGAAAAGAGGAAAAAGAAGATAAGAGAATATGAGCAAAGGGAAAATACAGGTTGTAGGAAGCATGACAAATTATTGGTAATAGCTGTAAATCTAGTTGATTAAAACATTGCAACATATACAGGAAAAGAGGAAAAAGAAGACAGAAAAAAAAGTTGGAAACTTTTACAGAAGACTTGATCATGCTGAGGACTCCATGGTAAAAAATCATTTTTGTTTTTTTCATACTACTCTGACTTACTCTTTTCAGTCTCCTTACCGGGTTGTTGTTTTTCTGATACTCCCCAGAGAGATATCCTTGACCCAATATTCAAGACATTTTCTGTGGTCACATAGAGTAATCTCCTATATGTATAATACTAATCATCACTGATCTCCTGATAACTCTCACAAGTGGTTCTCTAGTTTGAATGTCTGAACTTCTCTCTTAAGCTCCAGGTCCACATTTCCAACTAGCTAACAGGTGCTCATCTCAAATAAACCCCAAACACCTCAAAATTAAAGATGTCTCTCCTTCTCTAGATTTTGCAGGTAACATTATCACTTTCCTGTTATGAAAGCAGGTACCTTATTAAACATACTCTTTGTACGATGAAGGAAATCAATCTGCTATATATCCCAGGGCAATTCATTAAGCATAGGGACCACCTTCTGTACTTTGCAACCCCTTTGTCTTCTCACAAGGGATGAAACCAGTGGCCGCTTGACTCATGGGCAGCTTGTCTATATGCCAGGCAGTGACTAATACAAAGAGAGACTAATACAAAGCACTGAGCAAGAAGGGAAAATCTTGACCAGGCCAGCTAGATAACTTCTCAGGAAATGGAACTTGAAATGTGAAAAGAATGTTGAGCAAATGACAGTGTTAAAAAAAAGAGAGAAAGACAGTGAAAGAAGAGTAGTTGAGTCACATTCATAGTGATGTGCTGGAGTTCAGATGAAGCAGTTCCACCATATGTTTCTAAGTATTGCACAGGCCAGGCATTCAGTAGGTATTCAACAATATGCATGGACTTTCATTTTGGAAGAGATTATAATGGCCACTAGAACTTTCTGACTTTACAGGCATATGACTCTGGGAAAAGAAGGAAGAATAGGAAGAATAGATACTAGATAAGAGATGAGAAGTAATTAGGGTCTGAATTGGTGTGAAAACCAAAAGGTAAGAGAAATATAAAAGAAAATTTGGAAATAGGACCTGTAAAGAAAAAATAAAAAATGATCACAAGTGATTGAGCCTAAATATCCTGAGATGATGCTAAATCTTCAATAACACTGTAGAAGTTTGGAGGAGGAGCTGGTTTGGAGATAATGTGGACGAGTTTGGTTTTAGAAGTTAAGGGTAAAGATGAGATAGAGAATATTTCTCATGAAAGAAAGAAGTATGAGTTGGATATAGTATTCTCCATGGCATTTAATATTAAATACCATGCACAAAGTATGCTAATAAATACTATTAATAAAAAGTATAATGTAGTTTTTATTTAATGATGTATAAAAAATGCATATATTGTTTTCCAGATCATTTTCTGTATGTTCCTAAAGAAAATCTGTGAATATTTATAAAATAAATTAAAATATTGCTATAAATTATATCTCATGGTTTATTTTCCTCTGGTAAATTTTACAGTCTTTTGATTGATTCCTATATTACAAAGCCCTACCATTCAGCTGTGCTTTCTTATCTAGATGATATTATCAATCATTAGCTCTTTCAGCTTAGTTAATCACCAAGATTAGTAGTGTTTATTTCCTAAAATGAATGGTAGAATTTATCTTATACTTTGCTGAAATAAATGCATATTTATTTTTAATTAATTTGTTAGCACATTAGAAATGTTTTTCATAAGTATGACTGTGAATAATTCTATCAAGTATTTTCCCCTCCTACATACACCCGAGGACTTCCTAATTTGACAGACACTTTGATTAGAATGTCGTTTCTAAGTATTATTATTTGGTTTTATCATTGATATAGAATATGACATGGTTATACACTTTTCATTTCCCTGATTTATTATAATAGATTGTAATCCTGTTAGTCCATTGGTCATTTGGTATTAAACACATTTCTTTTGTTTTTTCTGGCTTTTTTTTTGGTTTTACTTATTCTTTATTTTGTTCTTTTTCAAATTGTTTTTTTTTTGTGTGTGTGTTAAGCACATTTCTGAGATTAGTCTATTGCCTTCATGTTTACAAATTGTTCTTGTTTAAAAATTAGGATGTAATTTTTCCCTTGGGCCTCAGTTTCCTCAGCTTTGAAACGAGGCGATGGGGCTAGACGATTTCTAGGGTCTCTTCACATCTAATGTTGGTTAAGTCTTTGACCTTTGTCTTAGAGACATAACACGCTTTGTCTAATATCAAGGCTGCATAATTACTCTGTTCTCCCAGCTCACTGTATCACATTTACAGTTTTATTAATACTAAATATTGAGGCAGCTTGTGTAAATGACATAGTGCAAAACTTCTGTTATGGGTATTTCTATTTCTTCTTTTTTCAAATCTCTGATTTTTGCACATATTGAAGGAAATGTAGGTACAGAGTAGGTAGAAAAGAGTAAAGGCAGGGGTATTGTTTTGGCCTAATAATGATGACACGTGAAAATGCAATAGAGATATAATAATTCTATTTTTCTTGCATTTTCATCTATCCTTGATCAAAGAGCAAATATGTAATTTTGCTGTCAACTCTTGACCTATTGAATGATTTATGTTATGGAAAGAATGGCATGCTTTCTGGGGATACTTGGTATATTTGCTGTTTTTCTTTATGCATCATTCTTAAACAGCTGATATAGACCAGCTGAAATGTCATTACTCACCAACTGAAAATGATGCTTCAACTATAGGGTTATTGGGGTTATATCAAGAATCCAACTGAGAAAAAAAAAAAATTAACTCAACTCTTCATTCTCAGTCAACATTAGGGAAAGCTTTTAGATCTATTTGGGAGCTTACCGAACAGCCAACCTTTGCCATTTTCATTCCCCTTTCATGATTCAAAATAATATATTTTTTATTTGCTGTAGATATGTAAATTCTACCTTTAGGCCAAGAAATGGCATGTTTCAATTTCTATTTTATAATAATCTCTCTTCTGAAATATGGAATGGGATTAAAATGAGAGATAGAAAGAAAGATAGAGATAGTACTGGAGGTGAAATGATGGTGATTTAAACAAGAGAAATTAAAATGGGGCAAAAATATTTAAATGGATTTAAAAATTATTTATATGACATACCAATAGGGTGAAATGAGAACAAATTAAAAATAATTCCAGGTTTCTGGTTTAAGTGACTGGTGGACAGTGGTGCCATTGATTCACTTTGAGAGTATGAGAGGAAGAATAAATGGTGATTTTTTTGATACAGTGTAAAGGGTTTGAGTGGGAATATAATGAGTTTGTTTATACCTACTGAGTTTGGGTACTTATAAGAAAATGAAATGAATACATTCAGCACAGTGTTTGGACCCTGTGTTAGAGCCTCTCAAATGGCCCTCAATGATTCCTGCCTCCTTATATCTATACGCTTTTTCAGTCTTCTCCCACATTGTATCAACATTTGTCTCTGTGACCAATGGAAAATGGCAGAAATAATTATGTCACTTCAGAGGCTAGATCGTAAAAGACATCACGCACTCCCTCCTTGCTGTTTTGGATTACTCACTACAGAAGAAACCGTAGCCATATTTTAAGGACACTCGGACAGCACTAAGGACAGGTCCACATGAAAAGGAACTGAAGCCTTCTGTCAGCAGCTGTGTGAGCTGTTTTGGAAGCAGATCCTCTAGCCATAATCAAATCTTCAGATAACTGAAGCCTTCATCAACAGATTGACTGTAATATTTTGAGAGACTTTGAGCAATAACATCCAATTAAGGTGCTCCCAGATTCCTGACCCTCAAAAAAGTGTGAGATTATAATCATTTTTTTCTGTTTTAAGCTGCTAAATTTTAGGATGATTTGTGAGGCAGCAACAGATAAATAATACAAATCTTAATAAAGAGACTTAAACAAGACATAAAAATGAAAACCATTGGCATCAATTTCACTGTTTTGGATGAGTTTAGTTCGCTTTGATGTTAATAAGATTAACAGAGAAGAGACTCTTAAATACATCAATACTTAAGGGTCAGAAATTAGGAAAAGAAAGCCCAAAAGAGACTAAGAAGTACTAAGAAATGCATGAAGAAAGTAAAGAAGGGCAATATTATAGAAGCCAAGGGAAAAGAATATTTTGAGAAAGAAGTTATGGGGAGGGGTTACAAAACTGACAAAGGCTTCGAAGAGGTCAAACCAAAGAAAGAGGGTCAGGAGGTCATCTGTATTGAAAGCAGTGAGGGTTGAAAATAGAAACAAAAATAGCGAGCTGAAAAAATGCCTTAGATTGTTCTGAGAACAAATGCCTATTATGATCACAATCACAACTCAATACTAAATTTAGTTTTAAGAATTAGTGAATTACTATAAGTGGTTTTAATAAAATATTAAAGATAGAGACTGGAAAGAGAAAAAATAGAGCTGAAACTAGAAAAGGTAAAAAGAAATAGAACTTTAGAAATAATCCATAGTTAACATAGAGACAAGAATATGAAAAAATATAATTTTTTCCAAAATAAGAAAGGATAAGAGACATGGAGAATAGCATGAGACCATGAAACAGAATGAAAAGCATACAAACCTATACATAACAGAAAATAATGTATGACACAGGTGATTCACAGATCTTTTAGGGAAATCCCATAAGTGGGATTTCTCCTCATGAAGAAAAATAGAATTATATTGCTACTTTAGACTATATAAGATACAGTCAACAAAATCTTATTGAGTAATTACCATATGCAAGACTGCATTTATTATTGGGTATTCAGCAATAAGATGTACAGTCTTTCCTTTCGTAAATATCTTATATTCATGCCTTTCTTTCTCTCTTGTCCTATTTTGATTGCTGAACTAGACATTTAGAAGGAGATTATCATCTTCTGGATGATATTTCTTCTTCCCCTGTGTCTTTAATTTCCACTTCTTCCATAATATTTCCATAACGAGAATAAGATTATGTGCTCTTTGCTTTAACAACCTCTTACTCTCTTTGGAATAAAATAAGCATGCTATGGAATGGTAGGTCAGGGTTTTTGTGTTTTTTTGGGGGGGCAGGTTGTTTGTTTTTCATCTCTGTCTGTTATCTTCCCAACTTCCTGCTGTCCTGTTATAATGTGCACATATCTTGAGTATTCTGCTACTTTCAGCTCCCTGAATCCATTGTTCTCATATTCTCCCACCTTTCCCTGTATTTATCTATGCCACTTCCCTGTCTAGAGATATCTGACCATATCCAGCTTTGTCCTCCTGCAGAACCATTTCCAACCTTTTTAGACTTAGTTTAAGCATTGTCTCTTCTGTGTAGTAAGCAAAGACTACTTCTGCTCCATTTCTGTACAACTCTCTGTCATAGCACTTAAAATTTTGATTTACAGCTCTTGTTTATTTTTTCATCCCCACTAAAATATAGGAAACATTGCTCTAGGATTTAGAACAATGCTTTTAAATTTTTAGATAGAATAAAATAGAACAACAACAAAAAAAAAAAACCAGAAATAACCCAAACCAATAACAAATGCAAACTTAATATATTGATTGATTCTTGTAGAAATTATTTTAAAACCCAGACAATCTGGATTTCTTAAATAGTATTGCATTAGAGAAAATTTTAGGAACGTGAAGGTCCAAAATGCCAGAATAGTAATATGAAAGAAATGATTATAATAAGAGCCTTTGACTTTGGTTTTGGTCATGTAATTTGCTTTGTCCAATAGAATTTTAGCAGATAAACTTCAAGCAAGTAGCTGAGACATACTAGAATGGCAGGTGTTGCTTCTCCTATAATCATTAGAAGAAAATGGCCTGACTAGTCCACAGTGGGTTTTTCATTTGCTTGTTTTTATCCTTTGAAAATGCAGATTTATACAAAATAATTTTTTACAGGTAATAGGATTCTGATTAAAAGGCTCTATTGAACTGTGACTTATCTCTCTACTTGGAATTTGCAAATGCTAATGAACTTGCATATTTTTCTTATGTGCCTTCCAGACATCCAGTTCAATTTGTTCCCACCTTATTTCCACAAAAAGCAACAACCTAGATCCAACAATTGTCCTGAAGTAGGGCTTATTTACTTAGCCAAAAATGTTCACCTCTGACGGTCACACATAAATCCCAAGCCGAAACCATGCCAATCAAGATTCTAACTGAGAAGTAGACTGTACCTCCAAGACTAGCACCAGATTTGCTGTTTTTATTCAGCGCAGTTCTATAGTCAGGCAGAACTCTTACTGAAGCCATTTGAATCGGTCTGTAAAAAATTGAAAGTTTTGTCTGACTAACAGGTGCAACATAAAGAAAAAGACAGCCCTGAGTGAAAGAAAAAATGAGGTCACAGCAAGAAAAGATTCTACTCGAGTTACTCAAAAATCTCAAAAACTATAAAAAAGTATATCAAAGAGCCATAACAGGATTTCTGAAGACATCGATGCTTCAGGAACTTGGCAGCTCAATTTACTAGAACAGAGCAATAATGAAGCCATGCTTTAGGTCCTGAGTGTACCACTTTGGCTGTGCTCTAAGGCCATGGGCTTCACCCCTAACCCAAATCAGCAGCCACGAAGCATTTGCTGTCAGTTGCAATAGAACCTGGGTGCAAGAGTTTTGAGGAGCCATGCAAATCCATCACTGCCCACTTAGAAACCAGGTCAAGGTACAGGTCTTATGGATCGGGTGTGTGAAAGGTTGAGTAGGTTCATGTCAGGCTACAATGTAACAGAGCTGAAGATTTATCAATTGTCAGTTTTTTCTCACTGTTCTTTGTCAATGTTGTTTTCTTTCATAATTCATTAGCTAAGAATCGGCAAAGCGTCAATTAGTGTGGGGAGTTACTCGGCTTCCTTAACCTAACTCAAATAAGGCCTGCGGTCTGACTGGTCCACAGAAAGAAAAAGATTTTTTTTTTTTTTTTGTAATATACAATAGTTATACAATCTTGGAAACAATTCTAGCAATACTGCTATGGCTATATTTGAGGCTACTAGCAGAACACAAAGACATTATATGGAAGAAGCACAGGGAAAGAGTTTCTTAATATAACTTATAAAAAAGGTTTTTGGTTTTACTATCAATATATTATATCAATATATTTCACTGTACACTTCTCTGTGACCTCAATAACTGAGTTTCCTAAGGAAGGGTGTTGTTCACATTTCATATGCAAGACTTCAAAAGTGGCTATTTATGGCTGGCTGGTTAGCTCAGTTCGTAAGAAGGTGGTGTTGTAACTCCAAGGTCAAGTGTTCAGATCCCCGTTCCTACCAGCTGCCAAAAAAAAAAAGCTGTTTCATAAAAAATACTTTATTTTTTTATTCTTAATCTTTTAAATGCTATTTTTAATTGACAAATAAAATTGTATATATGTGCATTTATGGAGTACAATGTGATGTTTTGCTATGTTTGCAGCGTGGAATCATTAAATCAGGATAATTAACAAATCCATCCCCTTACATAATTATCATTTTTCTGTGGTGTAAACATTTAAAAGCTACTCTTTTAGCAATTTTGAAATATACAATGCATTGTTATATATTATAGTTACCATTCTGTGCAATAAAACATTCGAACTATTTTCCATACTGGCTGTATTAACTTACATTCCTACCCACAGTTCACAAGGGTTCTCTTCACATCCTCACCACTTATTTTTCTTCTTTTTGATAAAAACCATTCAAAAAGGTATGAGGTAATATCTCATTGTGTTTTAAACTTGCATTTCTCTCATTAGTGATGATAAGCAGTTTTTCATATATCTGTTGGCCATTTGCATATCTTCTTTTGAGTGTCTATTTAGATCCTATTCCCATTTTTGATGGTGTTATTTGTTTTCTTGCTATTTAGTTGTAGAAAATACCTTATTATTAAGGATTTTATAATGAGAAATGTTAATAATAACAAGATATATTCACTTCATTTATCAATTAAATATTTAAACACAAATTCTAAGTATTTTTTACTTTGCTAATTTTATGCATCATTCTATAAATAATGTATTACCTAGGGCAAAATTTAACCCTTCATTCTAGTGCATGGGGCACCATTAAGAGTGAAATGAGAAATGATATAGCCAGGATATATGACTTTGTAACTTTTGAATATGTTGGTTGCTCCTTACAAAACTAACAGTTCTATGACTAAGACTATGATGAAAAAATGAAGTTACTCTAGGTGTTCATGATTCCATATAGAAACAATTTTTTTTTAAGAGTATTGAGCAAAAGAATACTACAAATGGGAAAGGGAGAGCGGGAGAGAGACAGATGAATTATGAGAGTTTTAACAGCATTGATGATAAAAGTCTCAAACTACTTTATCAAATAATCTTCCTTCAAAGTGGCACTGGCCTGACAATCACCCAAATCTAGAATGAAGCCCCATGCCAAGGGAATATATGCACACATATTTCAATGCTCAACATACATTTTCAAGCATTTAATAAGCAAAATGCCTCCAAGAAAAGTGTGCCATCAAGGAGGAAAATCTAATTGATACAAATTATTATTATCAAGTTTCATAATTATGAGCAGTTATGAAATAAAAAATATTTACTCGATTATAAGTTAGAAAATGAAAACGATGGGCCGGCCCAGTGGCGCACTGGAGAGTGTGACGCTTGGGAGCGTGGCGGCGCTCCCGCTGAGGGTTTGGATCCCATGTGGAGACTGGTTCTCACTCACTGGCTGAGCGCGGTGCGGGCACAACACCGAGGATTGCGATCCCGTTACCGGTCAGTAAAAAAGACAAAAAGGAAAAAAAAAAAAGAAAATGAAAACGAATCCAAGAATAATATAGAAATAAAAGATGACTATCAAGATATGAAGAAAAATTATCATGAAAAACAAATATTTCAGATAGTTGAAAAATGTTTTAATAAAACTCTAATGGACATGGTCAGGTGTAGGAAACCTGTACCAGAAGAATAAACAAAATATACACGTTAGAAACACATTTAAGTTTCATATGCAAGATTTGCCTCATACTTAATTATCTATCCTAACATACTTGATTTTAGTGAGAGCAAACTGATGACAAAGGAGCACATAAGTCAGGAAACATTTTCTTCATTAAGAAAATGACAATTTTCAGCCACCAGTGTGGGCATTCAATAAACACTGGTTAGAATATAACATATGAGCCTAGAAAAGAAAGAAAATTTTATAAAAATCAGTACATGTAGAAAAGACAAAAAAAAAATGTACTCAATATAAAAATAAGAAATGATCAAGTAGATCGAATAATATAATTACCTACATAATTAGTCTCCATAGACTGGTACCTTACATGAAAATGAGTTAATGGAAATATCCAAACAAAATTAAGAATGCATTAAAAATAGATAGAAAAAGAAAACAAAAGCCAATAGAGGGAAAGTTCATCATAAATTCTGGGACATTTGAAAAAGCAGAATTCTTTATTTTAAACTGATTTAGCATTTAGTCAGTAGAGAAGAACAGTAAGAAGAAGAAGAAAGGAATAAAAAGGAACAATTTTCGGGATTGTTCTTTCCTTTCACTGATCCATGAGACCAAACAATGACTTGGTTAGATTTTTTTCATTTTCTTTACATTATTTTTTCTCATTTCTATAGAAAGAGAGATAGCATGTTGACCTTCACAGGAATTTTGTATAGACAAAGTTGGAAACATCATTTATTCTAGTTGTTCTCAAAGTTTCTAAGGTCACAGTCAGCCGAGTGCTGTCTCCCTGCCTCCCTGCCAGGCCTGCTGTCAGCTTCCAGCAAACCTGCCCTGCCTTGTCACCCAGAAATATCACCCTTTATGCTGCTCTCACAAAGGGGCACTCAGAATCTCAGAGAGTGTTGCGAACCTAGCCATACACTGCTCCAGCCTGAATGAGCCCATTACCAGCAGAGTTGAAAGTTATTCTGGAAGGACAGGAGTTTTAAGTCAGGCCCAGATCCTGTGTGTTCTGAGATTCCCGTTTATAAGTCTGACAAGAAGGATTAAAACCAGATAGGTGCTGCTAAAATCAGGTGTGCAAGAGAAGGTGCCCATTCAGCAGTTTTAGGATTAAAAAAACCAATCTGCCTGGCATTGTCACAGCAGCATTTTTAGAATAACATAACTACATAAATGTAACACAAAATGGAATAGTTTGAGGTCATTATACATGATTTCTCTGTAAATCAAGTGAAAAGGACCATTTTGCTTTATTACATACTTTAGAATTCTCCTGCTCACTCTGTCCTTTTGGAGAATATTAAAACACAATTCACTCTCCTTCAATTTGTATAGAGATGAGACTGGGATAGAAGTGCCACATAGCTGACAGGTCATACTTTAAATTAAGTTTCCCAAATAAGAATTTAATCTAGTTTCAATAAAAGAGTTATTAACCACTTTTAATTAGGAAAAGCAAGGCTGAATCTGGGGTTCTTTCTCCAGCCTCCCAATGCAAGGACTGATCATTAGTCACTGATGATATCAGGGTTTTTATTAGAGGGCTGTGATACAGAGACCACCAAACAAATCTCAGGAGAAAGGAGAGGGTGGAAATGAAAAGTTCTGGGGATATTTCACAGAATTCAGTTCAACGTTATTTGTAACAGATTTATCTTGACATCAATTCAGACATTCAAAATTGACTAAAACTTTGACATTCACAAAATAAGACCAAATGAGATAACTCACTGCTAATAAAATATATTTTCTAAGTTTGTTCACTTACATTATCAAGCTAGAAATTTTGCAACCTCTTTTTTGTTTTAGTACTAAAAGTCTTTATTTCTAAAATGCATATATTTTCAAATTATAATGCAATATTTATATGACTAAAACACAGAATAAAACATAAATACTTCTTAAATATATAAGAAATATTAACAAAACATTATCTTGAGAAATGTAGTCTGATGAAGTCTTAACCTGAGACTAGTCTCTTAAGTACAGCATTTTGTCATGGCTAATGATAGGGAATTCAGTTTCTTTTTTATTTTATTTATTTATTTTTTATTGGTCATGCATATTCATGGGGCACAAAGCCCCTGTGATGATCAGATCAATACTATCAGTATGCATATTACCACAAATTGCAATTATTCCCTGTGTCACCCACCCAATATCTCCCCAACTCCCTCCCTCTCTCTGCCTCCACCCCAGCAACCCTAGGTCTGTTCTTCCCCTCTGTAAGTCCAACACATCACTGTGATCTTTCTTTTCTTCCTTCTTACTCTTTTAGCTCCCAATTATGAGTGAGGACATGCAGTATTTTTCCCTCTGTGCCTGGTTTATTTTACTTAACATAATCTTCTCCAAGCTCATTCATGTTGCTGAGAATGGCAGAATTTCATTCTTTTTTATGGCTGAGTAGTATTCCATTCTGTATATATACCACACTTTCTTTATCCAGTCATCAGCTGATGGACATTTAGGTTGGTTCCATATTCTAGGCTATTGTAAGTAGAGCTGCCGTGAACATGGGAATGCATGTATCTCTACCACATGATGATTTCCATTCCTTTAGATATATACCCAGGATGGGGATTGTTGGATCGTATGGTTGATCTATCTGTAGTTGAGAAACCTCCATACTGTTTTCCTAGTGATTGTTCTAATTTACATTCTGCTTTTTCTGCATCCTCACCAACATTTGTTATTCTCTGTGTTTTTTTTTATAGCCAGTCTAACTGGTGCGAGATGATATCTCAGTGTGGTTTTGATTTGCATTTCCCAGATGATTAATGATGCCGAGCATGTTTTCAAGTATCTGTTGGCCATTTGCATGTCTTCCTTTGAAAAATGTCTATTCAGCTCCTTTGACCATGCTTTAATTGGGTTATTTGTTTTTTACTGGGAAGTTGTTTGTGTTCCTTGCATACTCTGGATACTAATTCCTTGATGTACGTATAGTGTGCAAATATTTTCTCCTATTCTGTGAGTTGTCTTTTCACTCTATTGATTGTTTCATTTGCTGTGAAGAAGCTTTTTAGTTTGTTATAATCTCATTTATATATTTTTTCTTTTGTTGCTTGTGCTTTCGGGATCTTATTCATAAAGTCTTTGCCCAATCCTACTTCCTGAAGTGTTCCCCCTGTTTTCCTTTAGTAGCTTTATCATTTCAAGTCTTATACTTAAATCTTTAATCCAATTTGAATCAATTTTTGTTGCATGGCAAGAGGTGCAGGTCTAGTTTCATTCTTCTGCATATGGATGTCCAATTTTCCCAGCACCGTTTACTTAACAGGCAGTCTTCTCCCCAATCTATGTTCTTGTTGCCTTTGTCAAAGATCAGTTGGCTATAAACATGTTGGCTGAATTCTGGATTTTCTATTCTGTTCCATTGGTCTGAGTGTCTATTTTTATACAACCTCTTAATTTTACTTTTAGTTGCACATGGTTGATTAAGGAGTTTTGCTCTCATTTGTCAGATTACACATCAATGTCCAACTTCATCTTAAGTGGGTCATGTGATCACAGGCAAACAACTTTTCACACCTTCCACACAGTCCTCCCAAAGCCTAATAGTTAAGCCCAATGAAATACAAAAATGAGAGTGAACATGTATCAGCACCAAAAATTTAGAAGATATCTACAATCCACATTTCACAACCTTGAGGTATTTCTGGCAGATAAGTTATAGATTGAATTGAAGTAAGGATAAAAAAAGCTAAATTGTTTCACTAGAGAGCTTGGAAAGTAAGCAGAGGAAACCTTGATAAAGCCTCACAGCCATTCTTAAACTTAAAAGAGAGAGAGAGCAGTCCATAAAGGGTGCCAATACAATGTCAAGACTTCCTGGTATGAAGGTTGCATAAAAGGAACAGAAAGTCCATATGCAAGACTTCTTCTTAAAGAGGCCGAATACCAGTTCAGTGAAGTGTCTTTAAAATCACATTGAAAGCAAAACGTCTGCATTGTCAGAATTCACTTTGACTGGGGCTTTAGAGTCTTGAAGTCTTTTGAGAATGGGTGATTGCAACACACAGAAACTGGTTACTGGGATTCTTCCTAGAGCAAGCCACCAGCCTCAATAACAAGTGAACATAGCCAAGTGGACTGCCCAATGAGTGAGTGGAGAAAATCATCAGGCCTGTGAAAAGATATAAGGTAGAAGGGACCACCCTGGAGAATTAGAAGAATCAAAGGAACTATCATTCTCTGAAACAGAGGTACTATAGAATGTTCCAGAAAATATCCACTTTGGATGTTCAAAAATTTTGCACAGTCACAGTGAAGAATTGATCTAAAACAGAAGACAGCATCTAAATATGAAAATCATGGTTGTGAATTAAACTACATTACCAATGGCAGGAAAATGCAGAACTGAAACAGTGAACTGATTAACGTACTCGAAAATTCATCTAGAGGAGATATATAAACACGTGAAAAAAAGGATGGATAAACACGACAGACCTAGGATTTCCAATATACTGGAATTCTAGAAAGAGAGAGGACAACAAAAGCTGAAAACCAAATAAAATTAAATTTAAGAAAACACGGGGAGAAAACCACAAAACTTTCCAGAGCTGAAGAAATAACCAAATCTAAAGACAAATTAAATGGATTTAATGAATATCAGTGAAATTCATAAAGAAACCAAGATGTACTCAGATGAAAATTTATAATTTCAATGATAATAGGGAAATGAAAATCCAAAGAGAAGAGAAATTTTAAAATACATAAAAAATTTTAAAAAGGATATATTTATTTTTAATTTATCTAGATGTATGAAGACATTGCAAAACAGTCCACAATAACTTTAGGAGAAAAGAACAATGACATTTTTCTCAAGAATTCTCTAGCAATGATTTTTTAAATTTTACTCCAAAAACACAGGCAAAAAAAGCAAAAATTGACAAATGAGGTTACATAAAAATAAAAAGCTTCTGCACAGCAAAGAAAACATTTAACAGAGTAAACAGGCAACCTATGGATTCGAAGAAAATATTTGCAAGCCATACATCTGATAAGGGATTAATATTCAAAATACATAAGGAACTCAAATGTCTTTACAGAAAGAAAAATAATTCAATTAAGAATGGGCCCATTTCATAATGATGAATATGCTAATAATCCTAATTAGATCATCACATATTGTACACAAATTCTGATATTCAACTCTGTACCCCACAAATATGTATACTGAATTATGTTGCAGTTAAAAAAAAAATTGGGAATGGACCTGAAAAGATACTTCTCAAAAAAGACATTTAAATGGCCAACATTTTCATGAAAAAATGCTCAACATCACTAATTATTAAGGAAGTGCACCTTACAACCACAACAAGATATTACCTCACACATGTCAGAATGGTCTTTATCAAAATGATAAGAGTTGGTGAGGGTGTGGAGAAAGGGGAACCCTTGTACACTGTTGGTGGTATTGTAAACTAGTACAGCCATTATGGAAAACTGTAGAGATGTTCCTCAAAAAAACTATTAATACAATTATTATATGATTCAGCAGTCATACTTCTGGTTATTTACCCAAAAGATTTGAAATCAGTATGTTGAAGAGATGTCTGCACTCCCATGTTCATTGCAGCACTATTCAACAGCCAAGTTATAGGATCAACCTAAGTGTCCATCAACAGATAAATGGATAAAGAAAATGTAGTACACACACACACACAGTGGAATATTATACAGCCTTAAAAAATAAAGAAATCTTATCATTTGTGACAAAATGGATGAAACTGGAGTCATTATGCTTGGATGGAACTGAAGTCATTATGCCAAGTGAAATAAGCCAGGCACAGAAAGACAAATGCCTCATGTTCTCACCTATTTTGTGGGATCTAAAACAATCCACCTCAAAGAAGTAGAGAATAGAATAATGGTTAGCAATAGGAGATGGGGTTGGGGTTTGGGGGGAATAATGGGGAGACAATGGTCAAAGGGTACAAAGTCTCAGTTAGGAGGAATAAGTTTTCTGCTTCTCTTTGAGATCAATTGCATAGCATGACAAATGTAATTAATAATAATGTACTGTACATTCCAAAATTGCTAAGTGAGTAAATTTCAAATGTTCTTACCACAAAAATAAGTATTTAGGGTGATGGATGGATATGTTAATTAGCTTCATTTAATTATTCCATATTGTATTCATAAATTATAATTTCACTTTGTATCCCATATATATAAACTATAATTTGTCATTTAGAAAAATAATTTTTTAAAATAAATAAATAAAATGTACTTAAAGATTAAGTAATTAATTAAAGATTATGTAAATGGGAAATTACAGATATAAGATCATGATATGGTCAACCAAAAAACCCTTGAAGTAATAGAGCTATATTTTTTAATGTACTGCTATTTTGGTTATAAATTAAAGCAAATTAAACATAAAATCTTGACTTAGGATACGTAATGTGCAACAATAATAAAATAATAAATGCTGGCAAGGATGCAGAGAAAGGGAACTCTCCTTCATTGTTGGTGGAAATGTAAATTGGTACAGCCATATGGAAAACAGTGTGAAGTTTCCTCAAAGAACTAAAAATAGATCCATCTTATAACCCAGCTACCCCACTTCTGGGTATATACCCATATGAAATGAAATCAATGTATCAAAGACACCTGCACTCCCATGTTCATTGCAATGCTATTCACAATAGGCAAGAGATGGAATCAACCTAAATGCCCATCAATGGATGAATGGATTAAAAAACTGTGGTATGTATACAGAATGCAATACTATTCAGCTATAAAAAGAAATTATATCCTATCATTTGCAGCAACATTGATGGAACTGGAAACTTTCATGTTAAGTGAAATAAGTTGGGCATAGAAAAACAAAAACCACATGGTCTCACTCATGTGGAATCTAAAAAAAGGGGTTTTCATTGAAGTGGAGAGTAAAATCATCATTACCAGACTCTGGGTGTTGGGGAGACTAACTTTGAGAGAAGGGGTGGACTAATGGGTACAAAACTATATTATCTACCCTATGCGAATGATTGTGCAATATATGCATGTATTGAAACAATACACTGTACCTCACAAAAATATATATAAATACAATTTTAAAAAATTATAAATTAAGTAAAATTTCGTAAAATCTGTATCTTAATGTAAATTAGAGCAGTAAAAACTATAAAATTGAGGAGAGAAGTTCAGAAAAAATTTGAAATCAGTTAATGTCTTAGGAGAATAAATAGATGTTTTAGTCTATAATTAGAAAAAGATAGATAAGTTTTTCTATACATTTGAAGACAACCACTAGCAAAAAAAATGGACACTTACCCTCTAAATCACCAGATTAAAGGGAGTAAAATAATAAGAAATGACAGAAAGCATAAAGTAAGCTTAGAGGACAAGCATATTCATTTTCCCAGTAACCCTAAATTAATTTAAAAATCCACAATAAAAACACAGACTCTCAGAATGGAGTAAAACATCAAAATCCTACAATACGCTTTTGACAAAATTCATACCTAAAATAAAGTGAAAAATAAAGGCTAATTCACAAAACAAATTATGTGCTTGAATGCTTATCACCATATAATTGACAAGAGAAAAATCCTCAATACAATTTTAATAAATCTATCAACCTTGTTAAATAACTTGAGGCATTTCCATCTGAAAAGATATTATTTTTAGCATAGTATTGAGATGTAAGAATGTTAAAAACACTAAATTAGGAAAGGAGATTACAAAATGTCACTGTCAGATTGCTCTTAGCTTTACGCGAGTGTATCTCTCTCCATGGTTTTATCTGGGTGGTGGGAATATGGATCATTTTAGTTTCTTTTTATATTCTAAATCTTCTGAAATATATTTAGAACATAGCCTGTTTTAATAAGAAGAAAAAAATAAGTAAAGGAGAAATGAATACATCAACTTTGCCCATTCCATGAAGTGTGGAAGTTCCTGGTTAAGGTTTCCCTGATGAGTTGTTCTGCATCTATTCCAATGAGAGCAGCTTCAAACCGAACAAATATTAAGGTTTATTTATAGGTATGTAAGTTCCAGTCTCATTTCCTCTCTTTTTCATTAACATTATATTCAGCCACTAAAAGTGAAGGAAATTGAATAAAGGCAAATTTGAAATATGCAATAGCTCACGCAAAATACTTTAAGAGGAGCCTTAGAAATTGCTTTGCATAAATATAACACTGAACACTTAATTGTCTCCTGCCTCTTAATGTGCAGCTTGTACTATTAAAGCCAATTGCTTCCTATATTCCTTATAAAACAGAAATGTCACTTTCTCCTCTCCAAAGACTAACCTGATAAAAACTTTCTAACCTCAGAAATCTTCATTTAAGCCTTTCTTTTAAAATCTCTCTTCTTAGACCATACATAGCACTTACCACGTAATAGAAATAACTAAGAACCAAAACACTGACTAAATCTAAACCAGGCTCATACCTAGAAAATGACTCTCTGTATATTATTCAAAACACACAGATGGTAATGAAAAAAGATAATGCAGATAAGGCACATACAGTGATATAATTGAAAGTCTTTTCTTTTGCCTAAGAGAATTCTGGAAATTAACAAGGTCATTTTTGTGACTGCCTAGATTAACATGAAACATCCATCAGGTGATAATTTCCTAGGAAAGTTAGTACTTATATAACAGCAATCTTTCATGAAATTGAGAATTGTCACCGTTTCTATGGATTGTGATTTTTTTTTTCTTGTTTGACCTCATACACAGAAGTCACCATTCTCAGTTCACAGCACATGCTTGCACCTGGTGTGCCATGCTCCTCTTGTTTCGTGCTATTTTCCAGTTTCCTTTCATTTTCTCCTCTTGAATAAAAACTGATCTTCATTTTCTCCTCTTGAATAAAAACTGATCTAAATGTATTTGAGTTATTAGTTTAGATGTGTGAGCATCTTGTATAACATATAGTTTTTAATTCTCTTTCCTATTGTTTTTACTAAATACTATATTTCTAAGCTACAAATTGTTGTAAATTATTTTCATTTGTTGTAAATTAATTTCATATTATATATATTATATATATATAATATGATTGTTGAGCTAGGACTGGGTCTGGAGTTCACAGACCCCCTCAAGCCCATTGTCCCAACTGGGTCACAAACCCTTCACACGTAGGTCTATGAGCTAGGTAATCAGCAAAAAGGTCCTTGGAGCCGTAGGTTCAAGAGCATGGCTGTGTGGCATGGTGGATGCCCGAGGCAAATGCCAGCCAAGACCACGGTGCTGTGCATGAGCACTAACTCCACCCACACACACACAATTTGCTTACAAAGAATGTGCCACACCACCCCCAACTGGGCCTAAGGCGAGGGTTCCTGATTAAATTTTCCTATTTTCTCAACAACAATGTGTATATTATATGCATACATATATACACAGATACTTTATATATATATACACAGACATATACATTCATACATACATATATGCAGGCATATTCACATACTCAGTAGAAGGATTGTTAGGTCATAAGGAATATACATTCTTCATTTCAATAAATATTGTCAGATCACTTAGAAGCTTAAGGCTATTCTTCACCAACATAAAAAAAGCTATTGAGTTTTTTTCTCTCTACGTCTTTGAAAATAAATTCTAAGACTCCTCTTTCTAATTTACATAATTCTGATGGATATTTGCATTTCTCTAATCATTGGTAGGTTTGAGTATATCTTCAAATATTTACCAGCACTTGAACAACCCTTCCGTGGATTGCCTTTTCATGTTCCTTTCCAGGCTTTACTGGTATTTTAGTCATTGCGTTTTTGACTTACCAGAGGTCCTTAGGTACCCTAGATATTAATCTGTTTTAGACAGTGCAAATACTTTGTCACAATATATCAGTCGTCTGTAAAGTTAGTGAAGCAAAACTTTTTAATTTGGGTGTAGTGAAATGCATCATTTTAAAATCTGGTTTGTGCTTTCTAAGTCTTGTTAAAGACAAGTCTTTCAACCTTAGCACTTAAAAGTATTGCCCACCATTTTCTCTATTAGCATAATAGACAATTCTCTATTTTCTCTATTGTTTTACTTTAATCCATTTGAAGTCCACCTTTGGATACAGTAAAATAAGGATTAAGCTTCTTTATTCTCCATGCAACAATACAGTTTTCCAGACACCATCTACTACACAAGCCACCTTTCCTCCAGCACTTTATAGTGTCACCTTATTTCAACTATATACGGCTCTATTTTTGAGCTCTATATTGTGTAATATTGGCTAATTAATCTGTTACTATGCCAATACAATATTAACTTTTATTGCAATAACCTTATTCTCTGTCTTTAGATCTAATAAAATAAGCCCTACTCTCTTTGCTCTTCTTTTTAAAAATATGCCCTAGCTCATTGTGGAACTTCATTAAACTCAAAATTTTAGAATGATTTTGCTGGGTACCACTGCAAATCCGTGTTCACTGTGCACCTTTTGCCTTTATTTTGGTTGTCTTTTAAGGTTTGTACTAGACTTTAAAATTTTTTTATGACTAGTTTTCTGCATTCTTGGTTAATTTTTAGAAAACAATTTTGTGTTCACTATAATCGATGGCACTTTATTTTATTTTGGTACTATTGTGCTATTGCATTTTATGAGTGAAGCTAACTTTTTGTATTTAATAAACCCACTGAAATATATTGTTAGTTCTAATAGTTTGTTGAGACTGTTGGATTTTCCCTATAGATTATTAGATCATCTGAAAAATGATAGATTTATCCTCTACAAGCATTACAATTGTGTTTATCTGGTCTTCTAGCATTGACCATATTTCCAGTTTTATCTTAAACAGAAGCAATATGGCAGACATCATTGTCTTACTACCAATTTGAAATGGGAATATGCTAAAGTTTCTCAATTATTTTAGCTACAGGATTTGGGTATGTAGCCTTTAATAAGTTAAGAAAATTTCCTTTATTTCTAGATTATACAGTATATTTTGAATTGAATCAAATGTTTTTTTCTACTTTTATTGAGATAATCATGCAATGTTTATGGTAATTTTCTAATATTAAACCTATTTTGCATGTATTATAATCCCTAATTGATCAGGATATGTTATTTAACTAGCTAAGTGGATTTAATTAGCTAATATTATATTCAGAATTTTTTTTCGTCTAGGTTCACAAGTGAATATAGCCATTATTTATTTTCTGATATTCTCTTTGCATACTTATATATAAGTTTATGCTAGAGTAATAAAATTTGCCACATGTGCAGTGGTATCTTACTGTGGTTTCTATCTGCATTGTACAATTAATAATGTTGCACATTTTATCACAATTTACCATATAAAATTTTTTTTTGATAAACTGTAAACTTTCTGCTATTTTCTTAAAAATCAGTTTGTATTTTTCTTAATTAACTGGAGAGTAAGTTATGTATTTTCTGAATATGTCTCTGTCTCTCTTTTTTGATATATATTTTGCAAAAAAATATTCTCCCAATCTGTGGCTTGAATTTTCACATTATTAATTGTGTGTTCTTTGAAGTGAAAAAGGGTTTAACCTAAATGAAATGTAGTTAATCCATTTTGTCTTTTATGGTTTGAGTTTTTTGTGTCCTATCTAGAGCAATCTTTGGCTACAATATGTGTACTTGTAACTCTCACCTTTAGGTCTGTGATCCGTTCTTAATTGATGTTTGTACATGTTTGAGGTAAGGATCGAGGTCCATTTCTGTTTGCATAGATTGCCAATGATTTCAGCACCATTTGTTGACCAAATTGTCTTTTTACATTTGATTACCTTGGCACCATTTCCAATGTTAGTTGATCGTATATGTGTGGGTCTATTTCTTTACTCTCCATTCTATTCCCATGAACACTATGCCATTTCTCATGCCAATAACACACTGTTTTGACTATTGCAGGTTTACAGAAAGTCTTGAAATGGGGTATATATTCTCTAATATTTTTCCTGTTTTTTATTATGCTTTGGGTATTCTAGATTCTGTGCATTTGTATTTGAAATATAGAATCAGTTTGTCAAATTTTATTAAAATGCCTGCTAAAATTTTATTTGAGATTGCACCGAATCCACAGATCAGTTTGGGGAGTCAAGACAGCCTTTCAATGTTACTATCCAATACTGTAACAATTTTTTTGTAGTATTCAGTATATAAATCTTACATGAATTTTTAAAAACTATATCCTTGCATGTTTAATATTTTGATGTTATTTTAAATGGTATTTTTCATTTCACTTGTTTATTAATAAGATATATAAACAAAATTAATTTTTGAATATTGATCTGAATCCTGAAATCTTTCCAAATACATTTATAAGTCTTATTGCTTCTTGTTGTATTCAATAGCATTTTCTGAAGAGATTATCATGGCATTTGTCAATAAAGAAAGATTTTTCTCTACAACTTTCTGTATGTTTTTTATATTTTATTTCTTTTGCACTAACTAGCTCTTCCAGTACAATGTTAAGTAGAAATGCAGAGATTAGATATCTTTGCCTTGTTCCTGATGTAGGGAGAAACATTTAGTGTTTTGCTATAAAGTATGATATTACCTGTGAGTTTTTCATAAATGTCCTTTGTTAGCTTCAGGAAGTTCCCTTCTCAAATATATTTGCTGAGAGATTTTTATCATGAATTGCTGTTGAATTTTGTTAAATGCTTTTCTGCATCTATTGAGACAATCATGAGTTATTCTTTATTCTGTTTATATGGTGAATTAGACCGATTGCTCTTTGAATGTTAAACTGTCTTTTTATTCCCTGGATGAAATTTATTAGTTCATGGTGTATATTAGTGAGAATTCTCCAGAGAACAGAACCAATAAGATACACACACATGAGTGTACTTCAAAAAGTTCATGGAAAGATTTACATTATCTTTCAATTCTATTTTTCCACAAACTTTTTGAAGTTCCTTTGTATGTATAATAGGAGGAGATTTATTATGGGAATTGGCTCACATAACTATGCAGGTAAAGAAGTAATGAACTATCTCCTGCAAGCTGGGGGACCAGGAACGCCAGTGGTGTAATTCAGTCCATGTCCAAAGTCCTGAGAAGGGAGGGAGCAAGGAAGGGAGTGCTGGTATAAGTCTGAGAGTCTGAAGGCCCGAGAACCAGGACCTCTGATTAACAAAGATAAGAAGAAAATGAATATTGCAACTCGAGAGAATAAGAATTTACTCTTTCTCCACCTTCTTGTTGTATAGGGACCTTCAACAAATTGGGTGATGCCCATCCACATTGGCGAGGGTGCATCGTTTTTTCTCAACCTACGAATTTGAATGCTAATCTCTTCCAGAACTACCCTCACAGACATGTTCAGAAATAATGTTATACCAGCTCTCTGGGCATCCCTTAGCCTAGTCAAGCTGATATATAAAATTAACCATCATGTGATATGTCACCCATTTGACTCGTCGCTAGATTTAATTTGCTAAAATTTTCATAAGAATATTTGTGTTTATGTTCATGTGGTATATTGGTCTGGAATTTTCTTTCCTTGTAATGTATTTTTCTGATTTTGTAATCAGGTGAAGTTGACTTCATCAAATGTTTTTGCACGCATGCCTTTGTCTTCTAATTTTTGAAAGAGTTTATGTAGAAACGATATTATTTCTTATTATGTAGAAGAAAATTATGTATATTATTTCTTCCTAAAATATATGGTAGAAATCATCAGTAAAGCCTGCTTTTTGTTGTTTTAACTATTTTAATTACTATTATACTTATAGTGCTATTCATGTTCTCCATTCATTCATTCTTGAGTGAAAGTTTCTGTCTCAAGAAATTGTACATTTCATCTAAATTGTTAAAATTATTGGAAAGAAGTTTTTTTTATAATGTTACCATATTATATTTATAATCTACGTAGGTTCTGTACTGATTCTCCCTCTTTCATTCCTGACATTGGTAAATTGAGGTTTTATTCGCTCACTCCCACTATTACTTTTTCTCTCTCTCCTTTTCTCTCTCGCATTTTTCCTGGTCAAATAGAAAGGTTTTACAGTTCTATGTTTTTTTTTTTTTTTCAAGTAAGCAGATGTTATTTATTTTCTTCATTTTTTTCTGTTTTATTATTTTCTTTCACTTAATTTGTGTTTACCTTGCTCTTCTATTCTATTTTGTTTTAAGATATAAGACTAGATCATTGATTTGAAATCTTTGCCCTTTTCTGATATATGTATTTGATGATATAAATTTCCTTTTACCACATCCCATAAATTTTGTTATGTTGAGTTTTTATTAGGTCTAAATTCAAATATCTCATTTTTTTATCTCATAGACTATTCAAAATCTGGCTTTCTAAATATTTGGGCTTTTCTACTGTGTGTGTGTGTGTGTGTGTGTGTGTGTGTGTGTGTGTGTGTGTGTGTGTGTCTGTGTTTACATATATGTTTCAGAAAAAGAGAGACAGACAGAGAGAGATTGAGATTTCTAATTCAGTTCCTTTAAGGTCAGAGAACATATTGTGGAAAATTTTAATCTTTCAAATCCATTGAGACTTATTTATGCATAGCATAGTATTAATTTTCATGAATATCCCATGGGCTCTTGAAAATATTGTGTATACCACATTTGTTGGTGTAGTTGACTGCAGTGATTGAAAGCATAATCAGATTTTTTTGTACTAAATTTTTGTTTATTTGGTTTGTCAATTACTGAATGAAGTATGATAAAATATCTGAAAGTTTGGAGTTGTCTATTTCTTCCTCAAGCTCTATCAGTTTTTATTTTATATATTTTGAAGTTCTGTTTTGTGAATATGTATTTGTATTTATAATCTATCATATCTTGTATTAATATAATTGCTCCAGCTATCTTATGCTTAATGTGTCTATGGTATACCCTTTTCCAGTCATTTACATTCAGTTTATTTATCTTTGTATTTAAAATGTGTCTCTTGTAGACAACATGTAGCTGATTCTTGCTTTTTTTCCCCCTTGCTTTTTAAAAAACGTAAAACAAAAAGCAGGCCTGAAAATCTCTTCTTTTTGATTCAAATGTTTGGAGAACTTACAACTTATGTAATTATTGCTATGGTTGTTTTTATGTTTATCAATTTTCTATTTATTTCTTATTCATCTTCAATTCTGTAACTTCAAATTTATTTAATATATTTTATTCTTCACTAATTCCATTTATTTATTCATTGGTGGCATGTTTTCCTTCTATTCTTTGAACATATTTACTTTAATTTATTGAACATATTTATAAGACACCTTGAAATCTTTGCTAAATTCAACATTAAGCCTCCTTGAGTTTCTACTGACTGCATATTTCCCTGAGTATAGGTTTCTTTTTATGTCTTATAACTTTTGATTGAATATTGAATATTAAATATTTTAAGTTACATGATATGTCAACTCTGAATTTTGTTGTAATCTTCTGAGGGTCTTCTTTTTTCAGTTCTAGTCTACTGTAATTCATACTTCCAACTTTATCTCCTCCACCGTATGCAGCTGCTAATGTTTCTACTTCATTCTTAGCAGTAGCTTCCCACTGCTGCTGTCTTAACTTGAGACCTTCCTGGTCTCCAACATATCTGCAAAATTTAGTAACCAACTAAGGATTTGGGCAGGGATGGGACACACACTCTCTATGTATTCTACCACTCCCCCACAAATTTCTAACTACTTTCTTTGCTTCCTTCTCTGTACGTTGACACTTTCAGCTACCAGGCTTCACTTTTCTCCCACTCCAGCTGTGCACTGCTGAGGAATATAATCATTTAAGAAAAACATCAAATTCACACATACAGTTCTGTGTAAATCTACCTTTCAATAATAATTTTTTTTCTGATCCCTCCCTGCTTTTTCATGTGTCTTCTAGTGGTTCTCCTGCTTACATATAGTTTAGCTGTCAGTCAGGGATTTCGGAAGATTATGCATTGAATTTGAATCTTATTCTTTCTTCAGCTCTCGTGCTACATAATTTTACTTTCATATTCCAGAAACTTCTCCTGTCCTGATTTCTGAAACTCTAGGTGGTAAAGCTGCAGCTTTTCTCAATGCTGTTTATGGTAGGTGTAACCATAGGTCTTGGCAAGCACCTTTACCCTTAGGTCAGAAAGCCATAATCTTATCCCTTCCAGTTGCAGGTTTTTAAGATTAAACTTTCCTATGGCTCAGTATGCTTTCCAATTTTCAAATAGCTTTTTTTTCTTAATTTAGTTATCTAGTTTTTATAAATACTATCTACATTAGGTTCCTTTAAATACTCTACACTAGCTTCCTGTAACCACATGCCTCTGCTATTTAAGTAAGTCTCTCCTTAGTCAAGGTTTTGGGGATCGTATGTTTTCTAAAATACTTCTAGGGCAAGCAAGGGCTGGGACATATGCAGCCGAAAAGGGTCACACAGCAATTGATGTCACTTTTGGAATCATGCAGTATTATCAACCTATAATGAGGTATCTTTTCTCCCAAATTTCACTTGGGAAAATGGACCGGAACTGCATAGTAACCCTAGTCCTGAAGAGATCACCCTATTTTCTCATTAATGCTTGCTGACTGGGGTATGCAGTACATTAGAGAGCATAATGCAATTCTTCAAATCTTCCTCTCCTTCCAAATACTAATTTTTCAATGTTCAGAATGTGTGGTTTCTGGTTTTACCGAAAAGGCAAAAATTCTTATTAAAGACACACAGTATGTCATAAAATTTAGATTTAAAAGCTGACATGAGGATAAAATGTCTTCCCTGAGGAGCTGTATATAAATACTGCTGCCTATATTTGCTCCCAGCCTAGCAACATGGAAGTGAATTCACAAAGGAAGGAGTGAAGCAAAATGGCATGACAGTTCTACCCTCCAAGAAGTGGATCAAGAAACCAGACAGCCAAAAACCAAAGTCGAGTTAACCTCTTACTCTCTAACTTGTCCTGAGGTATTTCATGTATTTTCTCCATTTCCTCCTTTGTCAAGTTTGAACCCTATGCATTAAGCTTCTAATAAGGCCATGTTAGGCCAAATTCTGTATGGGATAGATTGTCTCAAGGATCTCTCACAAATTAGGCTGAAGTATATGGGATGTAGGGAAGCCTCTTCTCTTTTGGGAAGAGAAGACATTTGTCCTACCAGACAAATGGAGTAATGTCTGTCTACTCACATCAAAAAATAAAAAATGGCAAAAAGGTAGACAAATATCAGCTAATTGGGTAGTAGCCCCAGGAATAGAATATATGTTTTAAAATAAAAAATTAATTATATATTTTCTTACTGAGATCACTACTATCTACAAATTATCTTCTCAATATTCCAGAAGTTTAAAAGCATAATTCATATTCTGATTTAATTATAAATTTGTTCTAAAAATACAGAATAATTCCACTTCATTTCCTTCAACTTACTTTTCTACTCCTTCCTTTACTGTTGCATATACCATGCTCTATCTATAGTGTAGTACTTTGTAAAAAAGAAAAAAAGGCACGTTATATAAATGTGAGACGTCATTATCATGTACTTACTATGCAGGACTGTACAAACCCCAGAGCAGTGAGGGGAGGAAATTCTCTCTATAGAGACATTTTTCTTCATGTTGCTGATACATTTCTCAAATCACAATCACTTCCATGGTAACAGACTGATATCAAAAAAAAAAGCCACTTCTAAGAGCTAGCAGAAAAATAATTTGTCTCTCAATGCGAAAGCCTCTTAGTCGATCACAAATGTCGTCAATAATTGGTAATAACAGCAAGGGGAATTCAATTACAGGCAAAGAAAATTGCTTTTTATTTAAACGTTCTCTTTTTAATGCATCCCAGTGTGAAAGTTCCTCCTTAAATTAGTGAAAGCATGTGTATTCTCAATACTTCTATCTGGGGTTATAGGGATATATATAGTCTCACTCTTTGGTTGAGTGTTTGGAGGCTTAGGACAAAATCATACCTCTGTAAATGCTTTGAAATGATAAATATCAACAGTAATTTAGATGATTAATTATATTCCAGTTTTATTCCAATTTTCTCCAGCTGTAAAATTTTTGCATTCTAGCTTAATATATTCATGTTTATGTAAATTTAAATACAATCATAACTATTCTATAGTCATTATCAAAACAGTTTGGGCCATCTCCATTTCATTTTCTAGTACTTTCCAACCTTATGGAAAGGTCCAACAAATATTCTACTAGAAAAGAGCAGAGAGGACTCATCTCATTTGGTTCCTGCCAGCTAGGTTTAATTTTTGCAGTAGGTATCATTTAAGTAGACATAGATAGTAGACATGTGAAAAATTTATGAACAGGAACCACGGCATCTGGGGGAAGAACCTGAGATGTCCATCCTTCAGTAACCTCGTTAAAGAGATGAGAATAAAGTAATTTGGGCATTCTGGGGAAATTTGCCTTGAGGTCAAAGTTTATCAACTGGTAAAAACTCTATTATATATTCCTTTGCTTCTTTTCTCTAAAAAGGAATCATATTTCTAAAAACGACTTTTCTGCCCACTGATTTCTAACTTGGCACAGAAACATAGGATATGCAAATCAGATCACTAGCAGAGCTGAGAAACTCAAAGTATGGAAAAATAAACGTTATACACAATTTTCTCCTCTGAGGTGCAGGCTCCAATATTTTCATCCATCCACGTCAGGGTAACATATTTCCAGTTGACTTAATCTATGTGAATATTAGAAATTGGCTTGTGGTCACAATGCAGGCAATTTTCAGTGATAGTAACTATAAACACTTAGGTGATTTTTATATATTTACATTTTTATTTGTTTTTTTTCCTAATCATGAAATATTTTTATTATCATCCTTAAAATAAATTTCTTTGAATTGCATTCTAATCACATTTTAAAGCATACCTTCCAACTCGTTTGTCGATGTGAATTCATGCACACACACAAACACCATGAAGGTAGCCTTGTTCTTATCATCTTAAGAACCCAAACCCATAGTTTTCACCATTTGGTCGCTTTTATCTACCTGTTTACTGTGCTTTTTTAAAAATATATATATTATTTATTTTTTATTGTAACATAATTGGTTGTATGTATCTGTGAGGTACAGTGTTGAATATCAATTCCTGTGTGGAATATGTGATGCTCATATCAGGATAATAACTATATCCAACATTATACAATGTAATCATTCTTCGAGTCCTTTTATCAGTTTCTCACTACTCCTGCTCCGTTTCCCACCTCTTATGGCCTCAAGTCTGTTCTTTCTTCTTAGAAGTTCAACAAATTTTTATGAGTGTTTTGTCTTTCTATCTTTTTCTATTTATTTGTTTATTTTTTTTTTAGCTCCCCCTTATGAGTGAGGACATTCAGTATTTCTTCTTCTGTGTCTGGCTTACTTCACTTAATGTAGTTTTCTCTAAGTTCATTCATATTGCTGCAAATGGCAGACTTTTATTCTTTTTTATGGCAGAGTAGTATTCTTAGTGTATATACCACATGTTCCTTATCTAATAGTCCATTTTGGGACATTTAGGTTGATTCCAACTCATACCTATTGTAAATAGAGCTGCAATAAACATGGGAGTACAAGTATCCCTTTGATGTGATGATTTCCATTCCTTTGAGTATATACCCAGTAGTGAGATTGCTGGATTATATGGCAGTTCTATCTTAGTTGTTTAAGAAACATCCATACCTTTTTCTGTAATAGCTGCACTATTTTAAAGTCCCACAAACAGTGGCAGGCTCCCCTTTCTCTGTCCCCTCACCAGCATTTGTTATTCTCGGTCTTTTTGATACTGGCCACTCTAACTGGGGTGAGATGATATCTCTGTGTGGTTTTGATTTTCATTTCCCTGATGCTCAGTGACATTGAGTATTTTTTTATGTGTCTGTTGGCCATTTGTATACTTACCTTTAAGAAATGCCTATTCATCTCCCTTGCCCATTTTTTAACTGGCTTACTTGTTTTTAACTGTTAAGTTGCTTGAGTTCCTTGCATATTCTGGATATTAATCCCTTGTCAGAGTCATAGTTGGCAAATATTTTCTCCCATTTTTGCAGGTTGTCATTTTGCTCTCTAAATTGTTTCTTTTGCTGTGCAGAAGGTTTATTTTTTCTTTTGTTGCCTGTGCCTTGTAGTCTTATTCATAAAGTCTTTACCCAGTCATACTTCCTGAAGTGTTACCCCTATGTTGCTTTGCCTCACACGGATTTATCGCTTTGCTTCCCCTGGGTGACAGAGCTGCAAAAGGATTACTCAAAGCCCATCTCTTCCAAGCAGTGAGAGATCCTGAAGGCGTTAATCTCCTGGAACCCTCAAGAGTGAGGCATTCCTTCTTTGGGAAATTAACCATGAATTGGAGTTCTCTCTCCACATTTATTTTCCAGACTAGGAAGGTACAGACAGAGAACATAGGTGGGGTAATAGTTTAACAACAGAGGTTGGTAACAAGCAAAGTGACATTCCATAATGCAATTTGCAAGAGGTTAAGTCGATCCACCAACAAAAGCTTGATCTTAGCAAACACTGTTTTTCCCTACAGCAATTTCCCTGTATATTTACATATCGATTAGTAACCTGTCTGTCCTTGAGCTAGCAACCTTGCTATGCTACAATTGTTTATCTTATGACAGAGAATTTTAGCCTGGGGAAAGTTTCCTGTCTTTTGGAGGTTTAACATTTTTACATGTATTTTTAAGAAGTTAGGCTAAACCTGAAACTATAGGGAACTAGACTCTGTGACATATATTTGCTTTATAAATGTAAGTATACTCCACACCCCTATGTTTTCCTTTAGGAGTTTTATAGTTTCAGTTCTCATATTTAAGTCTTTAATCTGTTTTGAGTTGAATTCCATATATGGCATGAGGTACAGGTCTAGTTTCATTACTCTACACCTGAATGTCCAATTTCCCAGAACCATTTATTGAAGAGGTAGTCTTTTCCCAGTGTTTGTTCCTGTTGCCTTTGTCAAAGATCAGTTGGCTCTAAGCAACTGAGTTGATTTCTGGGTTACTTATTCTTTTCCGTTGTTCTGAGAGTCTGTTTTTATGCCAATGCCATGCTGTTTTGCTTCCTATAGCTTTGTAGTATGGCTTGAAGGCAGATAGTGTTATGCCTCCAGCTTTGTTTTTTTGCTCAGGATTTCTTGGGCTATTCATGGTCTTTAATTGTTCCATACGAATGTTAGGATTGTTTTTTTCTGTTTTTTTGAAGAATGTTATTGGTATTTTGATGGGGATTGCATTGAATCCGTAGATCACTTTGGGTAGAATGGACATTTTCACAATGTTGATTCTTCCAATCCAAGATCATGGAATGTCTTTCCATCTTTTTGTGCCTTCCCTAATTTCTTTCAGCAGTGATTTGTAGTTCTCATTTTAGAGTTCTTTCACCTCCTTGGTTAAATTTATTCCTAGGTATTTTGGTTTTCTTGGTGATTCTTGTTAATGGGTATGTCTGTTTCTGCTAGTTTGTTACTGGAATATAAAAACACTACTGATTTTTGAGTGTTGATTTTGTAGCATGCAATTTTACTGAAGTAGTTTATCAACTTGAAGACTTTTTTTGTAGAGTCATTAGGTTTCTCTATATAGGATCATATCATCTTCAAACAATGACAATTAAATTTTATCTTTTCCAATATTGATGTCCTTTATTTTTTTCTACTGCTTGATTGCCCTGGCTAATACTTGTAATACTATGTTAAATAAGAGTGTTGAGAGTGGGCATTCTTGCCTTGTTCCTCTTCTTAAGGGAAAAGATTTTAGCTTTTCTCCATTCAGAATGATGTTGGCAGTGGGTTTGTCATACATGGCTTTTATTGAGTTGAGATAGTTTCCTTCTATACCTAATTTGTTGAGTGCTTTTATCATTAAGATATGTTGTATTTTGTCAAATGCTTTTTCTGTGTATTTAAATAATTATATGGTTTTTGTCCTTGGTTTTGTTGATGTGGTGTATCACATTTATTTACTTACATATGTTAAACCATTCTTTTCTCCTGGGATGAGTCTCACTTGATCTGGTGTATAATTTTCTGATGTGTTGCTGAATTCTGTTTGCTAATATTTTGTTGAGGATTTTTGCATGTATGTTTATCAGAGATATCGACCTGTGGTTTTCTTTTCTTTTTCTTTCTCTCTCTCTCTCTCTCTTTTTTTTTTTTTTTTTTTTGGTCTTGTCTTCATCTGGTTTTGGTATTAGGGTGATGCTGACCTCATTGAAGTAGTTTGGGAGAATGGCATCTGTTTCAATGTTTAGGAATAGTTTGGGGAAAAATTGACATTATTCCTCTTTAAAGGTTTAGTAGAATTCAGTAGTAAAGCCATTGCTCCTGGTCTTTTCTTTGTTGGAAGACTGCTGATTACTGCTTCAATCTTGTTGCTTGTTATTGATCTGTTCAGATTTTCGCTTTCTTCTTGGTTCAGACTTGGTAGTTTGTATGTGTCCAGGTTTTCAAATTTGTTGGCATATAGTTGTTTATAATAGTCTATCATGATTCTTTGTATTTCTTTTGTATCCGTAGTGATTTATCCTTTTTCATTTCTGATTTTTGTTATTTGGGGCTTCTCTTCTTTTCTTAGTTAGACTAGATGATGGTTTGTCTATTTTGTATATCTTCTAAAAAAACATTTTTTGTTTCAGTGATCTTTTGTATCATTTTTTAGGCTTCTGCTTCTTTTAGTTCTGCTCTGATCTTAATTATTTCTCTCTATGTACTAAAATTTGGAATTGGATTGTTCTTGTTTTTCTAGCTGTTTGAGGTGTAGCATTAGGTTGTTTATTTGAAATCTTTCTGTTCTTTTGATGTAAGCATTTATTGAAATAAACTTTCTTGTTAGTACTGCTTTTCCAGTATCACACATGTTTTGGTATTTCATTAGTTTCAATAATTATTTTTGATTTATGGTTTAATTTCTACATATTTGTATAGATTCCAGAGCTTTGCTTGTTATCAATTTCTACTTTTAATCTCTTGTGATCTGAAAAGATACTTGAAATTATGTCAGTTTAAAAAAGTTGTTGAGACTTGATTTTTGACCTAATATGTGGTCTATCCTTGAGACTGTTCCATGTGCTAATGAGAAGAATGTGTATTCAGTTGTTGTTGGATGAAACGTTCTGTAGATATCTGCCAGGTCCAACTGGGCTAAAGTATACTTTACATTCTGTGTTTCTCTGTTGATTTGTTGCCTAGATGATCTGTCCATTGTTAAGAGAGGTATGTTCAGGTCCCCAGATGTTATCATATTAAGGTCTATCTCTCTCTCTAGGCCTAATTGTGTTTGCTTTATATACCTGGGTGCTCTTGTGTGGATGCATATACATTTATGATTATTATGTCCTCTTGCTTCATAGATCCCTTTATCATTATATAATGACCTTCTTTGTATCTTTTTATAGTTTTTGGTTTAATGTCTGATTCAAGGATGGCTACTGCTGCTCATTTTTGGTTTCTGTTTGCATGGTATATTCTTTTCCATCCCTTCACTATTAGACTTTGTGTGTCTTTACAGGTGAGGTGAATATCTAGAAGACAGCTTATAGTTTAGTCTAGCTTCTTAATCTAATAAGTAGTTCTGTACATTTTGAGTGAGGAATTACTCCATTTATATTAGAAATGTTATTGAAAGGTATTGTTTTTCTCCTGACATTTTTTCAATTTTGGTTTGGACATTTAAAATATCTTTTGTTCCTTTCTTCCCCTTTTACTGTTTGCCTTTAGTGTTTTTTGGTTTTTTGAGGTGGTAAAATAGAGTTTCTTTCTCTTTCTTATTTGCACTTTTGTTCTACCAGTGGGTAGAACCAGTGGGTTTTGTTCTTTCTTGTGTATTCATACTAGTGATTATCATCTTTTTTTTTTTTTTTTTTTTTTTTTGATTCCAGATGCAGAACTTCCTTGAGGATTTCTTGTAGGCCTAGTCATGTGGTAATGAACTACCTCAGTTTTTTTGTCTGAGAAATACACTCTCTCCCTCATTTCTGAAGGATAGCCCTGCTGGGTATAGTATTCTTCACTGGCTGTGTTTTTATTTTAGTATTTTTAATATAGTCAGCCCACTCTCTTCTGTCCTGTAGACTTTCTGTTGAGAACTCTGCTGTTAATCTGGTGGGGACTCCCTTATAGGACACTTGACACTTTTCTCTTGCTATTTTTGTTTTCTCTCTTTTTCTTTGAACTTTGCCAGTTTGACTATAATGTGTCTTAGTGAGGACCTTTCTGGATTAAATCTGTCTGGGGATCTTTGAGCTTCCTGGATCTGAAGGCCCATGTCTCTCCCTATACCTGGGAAGATTTCCATTGCTATTTCATTGAATGGAATACACTTTCAATGACTTTTCCTTACTCTACTTTTTGGAATACCATAATTCAGATGTTTGTATGCTTATGGTTATCTGCTAACTCTCTTAGATTTTCTTCATTCTTAAAATTATTGATTTATTTATTTTTGTCTACTTGGGTTATTTTAAAAATATTTATTTTTGTCTACTTGGGTTATTTTAAAAATCTCTTTAAGATCAGAAATTCTTTCTTCTGCTTGCTCTAGCATGCTATTTAAGCTCTCGGTTATGTTACTTACTTTGCTGAATGAATCCTTCAGTTCCAGGATTTCTGCTACATTCTTTCTTAAAGTATTAATTTCCTTGTAAATTTCCTTCTTCTTTTCTTGGATACTTTTTTTCATTTTGCTGTGTTGTCTGTCTTCTTGCATCTCATTAAGTTTCCTTAAAATAGTTACTCAGAATTCCTTTTCAGTCATTTCCAGGGTTTCTTGGTCTATGGGGTCTGGTACTTGAGAATTATTATATTCCTTTGTTGGTGTCACATTTTCTTATTTTTCCATATTTCTGGTATCTCTGTGTTGATATCTGGTCATCTGGTTGAGCAGTTGTTTCTTCTAACTCTGTAGTGGGCTTTGAGGAGAGAGACTTCCTCTTGTAGATGTGTTTTATATTGACTGTTGAGTAGGGTGTTTTAGTATCGGTTCTACATAGGTGCAGTAGTGTAGTCTCCATGTGGGTACTTCAGCCATGTTCAATGCTGGAGTTACATGTGGGTACCTCGGTGGCCTAGGCACTGTGGCCCTTAGTGATTCCTTGCTGAGTTTAGTGACACTGTGTTTGTAGAGGATGTAGGTGAGTTCTCAAGTTCTGGGGAGAAGCACCCTGGTGCTGTGACACTCTTTGGCTCAGGTGGCAAAGCTTATTATCACCCCAGCTAGCATTCTGTGACCCTAATGGGTGCACTGGTTTATACTGGAGCTCCTCAGTTTGAATAGGTAACCCTGGGTGGGGTTTCTCTTTGATCTTTCATACAGGCAGAGGCCCCTCTTGGGTCCTTGCTTCCCCCACTTGGAGTATGGATTGGTGGTGATTGGGAATCTTCTTCCTTACTCTAATTGGCTATTCTGGGTTTCTGCACTCTTGGAGGATTCCACCTGTGTCTCTCCCCAGATCAAGGCAGCCATGTGGGCTGCACACATACCTTCCACCCCCAGGTGTGTTACAACATGTGGCAGTGTCATTCTCCCTGTGGGCTGGGCCGCTGGGTTGCAGGTCTGCTGTCACTCCCCTCTTTCCAGAAAGTCCACTGGTGATTCTTCTTGTGTCAATGCATTCAAGTGGTTTGTGGGCCACTTGCACAGTGGCGGTGGCTGTTGCTTTGGCAGCAAGCCACCTTTGTGGCAGTAGTGGCTGTAGTGGTGATTGTAATAGACCACCTTCATAGCAAACATCACATCCTGAGGTACCATGCTCCTGCAGTCTGTCAGGAGAGGGCTTTCCTTAGCTGAAGTGGTCCTTGCAGGGGCTACAGTCAGCCTCTGACATGCTGTTCCTACCATCTGTCAGGAGGGGGCTGCCAGCAACTGGTCTTTGTTTACTTTATTGTATGTTGTGTCTATCTCAACTATGATAACATAATTTCATCAAGGCTAGAAACTATTCCTTAAAATTATTGTGTTACCTAATTTAGAGTACAGTGAATGCAGCAAAATATGAATGTGATAAATTAAAGACGGCTAAAAATACTTTGCTATTTCTCCCACTAAGAGGTGAAGGGTAATGCCTCTTCTTAAATCTTGGCTTGAATTTGTGACTTAATAGACTAATGGCAGAACATGACAAGTGATGTTCTGGGACTTCCAAAGCTAAGTTATAAGAAACCTCACAGCTTCTGGCCAAGTCTCTTGAAACACAGTCTCTGTGAATCCTGAACTTCCAGGTTAGAAGTTAGATTTACCCTGAGATTACAGTGCTAAAATGGCCATGTATATGACCTACAGTTGACTGTCCCACCTAAGACCAGGCTTCAAACTATTCCTACCAAGATGTCAGATATGTGAGTGAAGCCATTTTGAACCCTCCAAAACAGTCCATCCAGCAGATAAATACCATTCAGAAACCCTGGCTGCTGCCATGTGGAGTAGAAAAATCTGACAGTTGACCCCTGACCAAATTCCTGATTCACAAAACTTAGATTACAGGTTGTACACCTAAATACAGGTTGAGTATTCCCTTTTTTATTTTTTTTATTTGTGGCTGGCCAGTGTGAGAACCGAACTCTTGACCTTAGTATTACAAGGCTGTGCTCTAACCAATTGATCTAACTAGCCAGCCCTCTGGTTGAATATTCCTAATTGGAAAATCCGAATTCAAAATGCTCCAATGAGCATGTCCTTTACGTGTCGTGTCCACACTCAAAAAGTTTCAGATTTTGGAGCATTTCAGATTTTGGATTTTGGATTAGGGATGGCCAATCTGTATGATGGTTGATGTTCCAAGGCTCTAAATTTTGATGTACTTGGTCACACAGTAATAGATAAATAAAAATAAGAAAAAAATGTGTCAAAACTTTGGGGGGACTGCAAAATGTTTATTTTACTGACCAGCTAGAAATCTAGTTTAATTTGTTCTTCTGCGCTACTAATCATAAAGGTAAACTTCATCTATCTAATAACTTCCCATTATTTTTTCTCTCTTCAGCACTACACTTATCACTGAATTTCTGTATTTTGTTTTTTCTTTTTATTCTAAAAAGTCTTATTCAGATAAAGTTAGTAATGATCTTTTCTTGAACAAATAAAAGTGTTATAAAATCACACAAAAGTCTCCTACTATATATCTTTGAAAGTCTTATAAAATTCTACAATTGTATACTATTATAACTTTTTTTAAGAGCAAAGAACTTACAGTGTAAGTAAATCTTACAGTGAAACAGCAGGTTCAGATTTTTTTGAGACAGTACATTATGATAAATTATAAGGACTATCAAAAATGTGGTATAGTTCACAATTAAAATCAAGAAAGAAAAATGTTTGAAATCACATAAAGAAAAAAATTAATCAATGAAATAAAAGTGAAATGTCTAACTGCAAGCAGGAAGTCCCTACTTAAGAAACAGAAGTGCTTGAGAAGTGCTTTAGTTACCAGCATAATGCCTGGCACATAATTTTCCATAAGTGTTTACTAAATTAGTAAATTAGAGGATAGCAAATTTCTAGGCAGAAGGGAAAATATTTTTTAATGAGCCGTGATAAAAAATTCTCGCAGGCATAGAAGATTCACAATTGGTATCACGAGAGGTGATAAATAAGAGAATCTATACAGAAAACAAGCACAAGCAGAAGAAATTCAGCATAGCCTATGTTTTACCAAGAGAGAAACAGTTCTACCCAGGGAAGAGATACAGATACTATCTAAAGAAACAACAGTCTGTATTCCATACAACAGAAAATCAGATGAAGATAGGCACAAAAGCAGGCGGAATTCTTTTGAGCTCCTGATAGAATAAAAGTGTAGTGAGGCATGTGGATAGGCAGCTAAGGTAGCCAGGGAGCATAGAAAAATCACAGAACTTGAAGTCAGACAGATCTACATGCAAATCCCAGTTTCTACACTTGCTATATTCACAACTTTCAGCAAGTTATTTAACTTTACTGAGATTCCATTTTATTATCTCCAAATGAAGATGACAATTCTTTTCTTAGTTAATTACCTAGTATCTGCCAGAGACATAATATATAGACACCAAACAAATGTTAGTTTCTTTCTCTTTCTTTTAAGAGGTATGGAGACTACCACTAACCATATATCACTCTAACATGGATGTAAACTTATTTTTTTTTATCCTGGAGAAGTAAAATTAAGAAGTGTGTTCAACTTTTCAAGCCATATTCAGTTATCTTTTTCTTGTAATTCAGGTGTAAAAATAAGAAAAATTAAAAAAAAACAGCACATATCTGGTATATATTTCTATCTTTGAGGTTTAGTGGGCAGATGGTCGATGTTTTCTTCTCTTTTTTTAGTAGGAGATATGACTATGGAAAATAATAGAAGAATGCTAGGTAATTCTATTTATCTATCCATCTATCTATCTATCTATCATCTATCTATCTGTTTAATGAATCAAAGATTCTAGGAAAAGGGCCTTTATTAAATAACAGAAAGGAGAAAAAAGATTTTGAGATAAGAGAGTATTCAAACAGTGTAAAACACGACATTACAGAGATCAACAGATATAATTTACAAAAAAGTATGATCGAAGCATTGCTCACTAATTCTTAGATTAAAAACAATGAAATGTGAATGATATTTATAGCCTTAGATATGTGAATACCATTGATTATAACAATCATAGCTAATGTTGATTGACCATTTATAAACATGAAATTACTCCTTAAAATCATTATTCATTTTCTTAATGTCTAATTCTAAAAACACTAATAGGATGTATTGTTATCATTAACAGTACTATTAACATAATACTATTGTAATACTATGTCATCTCCATTTTCCAAATGAGCAAACAACACCACTCAGAGATTCAGTAACTTGTCCAAGGTTGGACAAGTAATAAAAGGTTTAGATACCAATGGACTTCAAAATTTCACATGAGGAAGTAAAAATGTTCTATACATATTTTTTGTTGAAATGGAGTATTACACAAAAATGTGCCAGTAGATGATTAGAAAGAATAAGATTACTAGAAATCAGTAGGAAAGCAGTTTTCTGATCAATCATATACTTCAAGTTTTTCATGAAATTTACTTGATCTCCTATCCCATTTCTGCAATTATACTTTTACGTACTGTTGGTGTCTCACAACAATTGTAGTCTGCTCAATTCTAGCTAGAGTTCCTACTGATGCAATCCACCAACATTGTAGTTGGTATTTGTTAGTTGTCTGTTTAGAATCACACTCCCCCA
Organism: Galeopterus variegatus; assembly: GCF_000696425.1. Taxonomy (NCBI): domain Eukaryota; kingdom Metazoa; phylum Chordata; class Mammalia; order Dermoptera; family Cynocephalidae; genus Galeopterus; species Galeopterus variegatus. Next base: position 209,196 of record NW_007726461.1, read on the forward strand.
CATCCAGCCAGTGTGCTCAGGTTTTTCTTAGTAAAATTCTCAGCTGTGTAACAGGTGCAAGTGACCAAATTTTTAGTCATAGATTAGTTTAAGGATGGATGTAAGATACAATTCTAGCTAATTTTTAAAAAAAAGCTATTTCTGGCAAATTTTGTGAAAGGAGCTTCCTCTTTCTTTTGTGAAAACTATTAAAAACATAATTTTCTCTTCACTAGATGGTGTGCTGCACTTTTGTAACAATCTGGGTGTGTAGTGATTATTGGTTTTACCATAAAGGGAGATAACTTGAGAATCTAGGTGATGGAATAACCAAGATAACGGTAAAAGAAGTGCAGGAGAAGGCAGATGTAAGATATGGCAAATCTCTGGATAAGATCATGCCTGAAGCCAGGTCTAATTGTATTTTTCAGTCCTGTAAGTCATTAAAGTCACTTTTTAATTTATGCTAGAATCCTTATAATGCAATCACATTATAAGAGCATATCTTCACCTCAGCACTATTAACATTAGTCCAGATAAATCTTTGTTGCGTGGGGATGTGGGTTGTAGGAGGTACTACTGTGCATTGTAGGATGTTTAGCAGAATCCCTGGCCTTTTTCGCACTAGATTCCAGTAGAACACCACCAGTCACTACAATTAAAAATGTCAAATGTATATTGTAGGACAAAATTGCCCTCTGTTAAGAACCACTAGCACAGAGCACTAATAGACATTATGGGTGCCTTCTGTTAACAAAAGAACATGAGATAAGAAGGTAAAAACTTCATTTCCAGAGAAAAGGCAATCTGCACATTGGGGAATGCAGACTCCAGGAAATATGAAAGAGCACACTCTGAAGGAGAGAGGGAGAAAATGGTATTTATGTCTTGCAGGGTCAGCTTTATATACATATTTAGCAGGTTTGGGGGATTCTATGAATATTTATGAGGGAAGTCATGTGGGTGTGCAGTGGGTAAACATACATGGAACATACTTCCTCATGTTCATTTTGGGGTAGAGATTTAGTATTTAAATGAGGTGAAATTGGCACCTGATGTCAAAAGGTAATTATAGGGCACAAAAGACAGTTAATGTGCAGCCTCCACGAACTAGCCAAAGCTGATGTGGAGGTTGCAACCACTTGTCAGAGAAAGAATATTTATGAAACCAATTCTCTCTCCAATCAGAGCTGTAGCGCAGCCACAAGAATGGTTAGCTTGCAGCCAGATGGTCTATTGTAGGTCAGTTGGGAAAATTTCCAGCTGTAACTGTTTTGACTATATCTTCCAGGAGCTGATTTCTGCCTAGTTACAGGAAAGAAAAGCTTCATGACAGTCAGTAACATACATATATTTTGATAGTGGGAGAATGTACTTCTAACCCCTAATTCTGCTATACCCTTTTGGTTCTGTTTGGTAGTTTTAGAGCATCTCTTTTTAGCCACAGGGAACCCATGTGCTCTGTCAGTTGGGGCAACTTTTAACACTTCCCGTCAACCACTTTTTAACTATCCTAATTTTCATTCATGTATGTGGGGGAAAATAGGATAATTTAGTTAGGCTTCCTCAGCTTAGGTCTGGTTGGGGGGTCAAGCAGCACATTTCTTGTAAACAAGTTGTGTGGGTGGAGTTAGTGAGCATGTGCACCCAGTTAATTGCTTTTGTGTGTTCTACAGTTTGTGAAGCAGGCTGGTGGCAGAGCTCGAGTCTAAAAATAGAGCATGTTTATTCTGCTGGCAGCTGCTCAGTTTCAGTTTTTCTGTGGACTTTGCCTGTAGCAGTTGAGTTTCTGAGTTTCTCCCTTGTATTGCCTAGCTCCTAGATGTGTGTGTGCTGAATAAAGACTATTCCTACTTCAACCAAAGCTCTGAAGACCTTTTTGATGGTTATCTAGCTCATAGACTTGTGCGCGAAGAGTTTGCCAACCGGCTTGAGGGGTCTGTGACCCCTAGCCCTAGCCCCACAATGTATTTATATATTCCTTGCTTTGATGCCTAAACTAAGCCACACAATTCTACTCTTTTACCACAGATTTGATTGGAAGCTAGGATGACATTTGGACTAACAAATTTCAGAAAACATCTATGTTTACATCTAGAGAAATAGTACTTTTTCATCTTCTGAAAATAGGTAATTTTACTAGGTTTGTAGAACTATGTAATCATGGGAATCATGGGCTATATTCATGTGATCATGTTAAAAGGCAACCTTTTTCAACACACACACAAAATAATGGGAAGACAAAGAAAGAACAAATTTTTGACAATTTTTCCTCAGCTGAATAAAACCAACTCTAAAGTCTTTCAGTTTCATGAGTGAATATATTCCCTTTATTGATAAATTTGTTTGAATTATGTTGTCAGTTACAACCTATTCATCCTATTTGATTCAAATAATTTGCTTTGACTTGGGATATGAAAAAAGTCCCAGGCAGGACAGAGACTAACCACTGATGTCTGATAGAAGTTCCTGTAAAGATGGGAATGTCTTATATCTGTGCTTTCCAGTATAGTAGTCATAGCCACACATGGCTATTGGACCCTTGAAATTGGTTATTGTGACAGGAACTGAATTGTTAATATTATTTAATTTCAATTGATTTAAATTTAGCCACAGTGGCTAGGGGCTACCGTATTGTTCAGCACAGATGTAGAATAAATTAGAATAAAATATGACCATGCAGTCAGAGCTTTGGTTAGCAACAAGCCTCGGCCTCTAGAGATGGTTAGTGAAGAAGGGGTTCTCAGCAAAATCAACAAATAAGAAATTATGAATCTTAAAATTGATCGTGAGATGGAACACACAGGGAAACAGAACAATTAGGCAACTATCAATATTCCAGAGGGTGTCAAAGGTAGCATGTTGCTCTGAAGGCTGAATAATGTAGATAGGAAATTTTAATTTGGACAAATCCATAGCACAGTTTACTCAGTCCTATAATTTTCAGCCAAGGCAGTGAGTATATGGATTGCAAGATCTTAGGTCAGGTGCCCACCAGAGGCCCAGTCGCCTATGGCAAGGGTGATGAATCACACAAATATATAAGGGTACTTCAAAAAGTTCATGCAAAGATAATTAAAAGATTATCTTTTAACTCCATTCTACCATATGTTCATGACAGCCTTTGCCTATAATTTCTTCAATGTGCATTATAGGCTACTGTCGTTTGAATGCTATGCCTCCACCCAAGCACATGTTGAAACTTAACCTCCAGTATGATTGTAGAATGTGGGGCCTTTAAGAGCTGATTACATTAATGAGGACTGTGCCCTCATGAATAGATTGATCCATTCATGGAGAAATGGGTTGATGGTTGATGGTTTAATGGGCTATAATTGTCGTGGTTCTGATGGCTTCATAGGAGAGCAAATGAGAAGGTTAGCTCTCTTGCTCTTGCCTTTTCTCACCATGTGTTACCCTGTGTCACCACAAAACCCTGTGGAGAGTTCCTACCAAGAAGGCCTTCACCAGGTGTGTTTCCTGGACCATGGACTTCACAGCCTCCAAAACTGTAAGAAATAAATTTTATTTATTTGTATATTACCCAGTTTCAGGTATTCTGTTCTAAGCAACAGAAAACAATAAATGTTATTTTCTTTTAATGTGAATGTGTGGTACCGACTCTCTTTACTAATGAATAAACTGAGGAACAAAGCTCTTAAGCAAGTGCTCTTGCTGCTGCAGCAAGGCAGCCTTTAGAGACTACAAATGAGTTCCAGAAATTCTTTGCCATATATCCTCAAAACTCCTCTGCTTTATCTTTTACACCCCCATCTGTCTCCCCAGGAAACAGTCCTAGAAATATGTGATCAATTTCAAAATGTCATACTTGCTGTTTTATTTAAACTGTTGTTCTCTGTGGGACAAGCCCTCTGAGAGAGGCAGCTTGTTATCTGTGCAGGCACCAGAGATCCAATCACTTTGTCTTTTTTCCAAAATTTGACATACACACCTGAAATTAAAATATCAACTGCTCCTGAAATCCACAAGCAACAGGTTGCCTGTTCATCTTTGGAGTTTGGTCATGTACGTGGATTGCAAAGTAGTTAACAACTGTGGATGAAAGACTTTCTTAAAACTTTCCACTTATGGAACTCTCCAAGTCAGAGCTGTTTCAGAAAGTTCAGAAACCAAAGGAATCAGTAGGTGGGTCCTGCTCTGTGTGTTTTCAGCTACCTGCAAGAGCCTCAGTATCATGGTGTTTTAACAGTGAGTCTGAACAGAAAAACCCAGTGGGAAGTCAACTAGATGCAAGGAATTAATAACAGGCGTGGCATGATGTAAACTGCAAAACTTAGTGCTTTTACAAAAGAGTTGCAAAACCAAAGAGGTATTAGCAGTCTACAGTCTCCATATACCACGCCCTATGGTGCTTTTCCCTGGTACTTTTCTGCCCCTGGCAGAACTTATATAAAATCTGAAGAGTCAAAAATCGGCAGTTTTTTAAACAAACTGCCAGCTAATGAATGGTAGCATTTCTAGACTCACATTAAACTTTCCCTCTTCTTTGGAGAAAGAGGAGGAGATAAAAAAACAAAACTTGAAATAAAGTTTGGCACAGACTGAGTTTATAATCCGCAATATCTTTTGTGCCTTACTAAATGGGCACTACAATAATAATCTAACAAAAAGGCTCAAAGAAAGAAATATTAATATTGCTGCTGAGAGAAATATTTTGTTTTGCCCAGCATTGTTGAAACATTTGGAGAACAAATATTTAGGTTAGGGAGACATCTGCCAAGGAAAAGGTCTTTCAGTGAAAAGGGCATTTGAAACTTCTGTCTGGAATATAATACTTTGCCAAATGAAAGTATCAAAAGGAGGAATAAAACATATCTAGAGAATCGTGATTGGTTTGGGGAGGACGAGGGGAGAGGAAAATAAGTGTGTGTGAGCATCCAAATGTAAATAAAATTTTTAAAATTTGGGTCTACTTAACATTATCTATTTTACTAAATATAAGCATATAAAATGAATGAATAATGTAATAGGGAGAGACAAGAGAGGATATGAGCTGCCTGGAGAGGTAGATTCCAAGCTTCAGCTAAGTGTTCTTTCCAGACTATTCTCTTTGGAAGTATTTTCTGCCAAAAGTATGCTCCCAGGCTCACCTCAGGTGATGCATTAACATTCTGAAAGCTTTTACCTAAACCAATAAATGAAACTCCCTGATTAGCTGCAAGCCCTGTAGACTTGGTAACTTTACCTATTAATTAACAAAGGGACAAGTGAAAGGAAGGAAAGGGCAAAGCAGAGAAGTGTAGGGCAAGGAACGTTGCCATTTCTATTAAGTCTAAGGATAACAACAACAAAAATGAAAACGAATGATTTATAGCCATCTTTTTCTGCGCAATTTGTTGAAATAGCTAGAATTTGGTTTTAAATAATATAAACTAGCTAATCATTGATCTGTATATGTATGGGCTTGCTTTTGTGTATAGCTTTTCACACATATATGCTCAGAATGCTGATAAATATTTATGACACATTTGTAAATTCTGTTTAAGTAAATGTTGTTATGGATAGTTTCACTTCGATAATTGTGATGCTGGGACTTTAGGAAGATTACAAATCTATTTCCTAATAAAAATCAGGTACACATATGCTAATAAGATGAAAAGCCACTATAACGATTTCCCTTTCCACTCAGAAATTAAAGTGATGCCTGGATTTTAAAGATGCGGAGGTTATGTGGCAATGAAATATTTATTGAACTAACAAGAAATATCAGGTACTTTTTCTCTTATAAACAACTGATCTATTTGGATAGAAAAATGTCACATTGAAACACAAAAGCACCTGTAGTGGGGATAGAGAGAAGATTGGTTGCAGCAATTCTAGATATTTTTTTTTTTTACTTTCAAGTAAAAAAAAAAAAAAAAAATTCAGCCCTTTACAAGAGCAGTATTGAAGAGTTTGATAAAATAAACCATATATTTGCTTTTTGTTTATCTCTATAGAATTACTGAATTTAAAACAGCAAATTCCATTTACACTAACCTGATCATTTATTCCCTATAGGGTTACAAATGGTATTTCTTAAGAATTGTCAAACTGACTTCCCTAGGGATGAAAAATTAAAATAGGCTAACTTCTGATTCTAATATAAATATATGCATTTATCGAAATTTACATAGTCTTTAGGAACAATGTCTAGGTGAATATTCAGTGAATATTGTATCCAAATATAAGAATAAACAAATACATAAAATTAGAAAATTATTATTAAAATTTTCAGCTAAAATCAAGATAGTATGTATGGTAGTAGTATCAAAAATAACATTTTTAAAATAGAGACTTTTCAATTAGTTGACGAGCAATCTCTGAGATGCCTTTTTTATTCTGCAAACTCATGTTTATTATGTTAAGTGACTTAGAAGAGATCACAGAATTATAAAAAGGTTTCTGTGTATTTAAGGGGTATCCTCTTGGAAGACCAAGCCATGTGATAAATATATAAAGACAAAAAAAAAAAGTTCTTTGTTAAAGAAGAGAGTAAACTTGAATGGGTAGGGCTAATGAGAGGATATTTTATAAAAGAAATAAAACTTGAGTGTGCCTGGAAACATAAGGGTTCTATATCAAGAACTTAATCATTTTGATGGTGGGATATCCAAACTTTGAAATAGAAGGAAATAAATTAATTGCTGAGCATTAATATTTAAAATACAAATCTAGAAATTACAATGAAATTGAAAGGTTCCCACTAAACCAAAATGTATTTGAATCTATCAATGTGTTTAAAGAAAGGATGCATTTTATTCAGCAGAGGTATAGGCTGCTAAGGAATTCTGGAACAGATAATATCAGAGGAATACTCAGTTCCCAGGCCCTTGCATTCCAGGGAGAGAAGTCAAGATGTTCAGAGGCTATTAAATAGATGGTAAATTCAGCCTACATTAATCTGATTCTCTCATCTCTACAAAAGTTTCCAGCTCCACGTCTCCTTCTTTCCAAGAGGATGTATGTGGTGGATACTAAAAATCAGGATAGTACAGAAATTAAGTGCTGCCTATGAACATAACTCCCTGTACTCATAACTGGATCCACCACTTATTACCTATATGTATAAGTGACTTGACCTCTTGGTGACTCTGTTTCCATGTATATAAAATGAGCTTCATAATAATGGCTACTTCGTACAGTTTGGGGAGAATTAAGTGGATGTAACACAATTAGAGTAATGCTTGGCATACAATTAGTACTCAAAAATATAAATTATTATAATGATAAGCAATATACATGAACCCTACGACAATGGTCCCCATAATAAATTAATGCAGGGAATTCTGTAATATAGCTTATGTGGCTTCAAGCTACATGCATGTTGTAGAATGACTGCTATGAAATGCCACGTTTCTATTCTGTGTGACAGGGTTACCACTGCCAATAAACAGGAATTTTGTTGCCATTTCTGTGCCATACATATTTTGTTAATAAGATTTCATTTCCTGGAGACTATTCATCCTTGGCTTTGAGTAAAATTTGGGCATCAAAACGATTATAGGAGAGGCCATATCCTGTCAGACTTCCTTTTAATCAACATTTTTCAAAGTGCAGTTCTGTGAAATACTAGTTTCATGACATGCTACCAAAAAAAAAAAAAAAAAAAGGTTCCCTTGTCCAAAAGAATTGAAAACTGCTGAAAATTATACCTTTCTCTAAGCTTTTATAAAAATCCCATTTCTTATTTTTATCCACTGGAATAGGGCTAGATCTTCATTTGCTTTTTCTGCAAGAATGTTACCTCAAAAATTGGACTTATCATTTAATGGTTTATTTCCTCTCAAGTACAATCAGCGATTAAATATAAAATGAACCAAAGTTTGAAAAAATAAATGTGGTGTTTTTTGTAATGACTTATTTTTGCTATTGACTGTTACCTTCCAAGTAGTCTCTGTTTCTATTTTAACCTTTCGTCTAATCCATGCTCAGTACTGCTATGAATGATGTCCTTCTAAAAAAAAAATAATAATAATACAATCAACTTTTAGTTTAAAATTGTTTATGTAAGAGATGGTAAATAAGTTCCAACTTGCATGTTGTTTTTGACTGGATTTTTGTGTCACCCGCCAAAAAAAATCAAATGTTGAATCCTTACCCTGCAGTATGGCTGTATTGGGGGTTGTGGCCTCTAAGGGAGTAATTAGGTTAAATGAGGTCATAATATGATAGGATCAGTGTCCTTATATGAAGAGATGCCAGAAAGCTCAATTTCTCTCTCTCCCTGTCTCCCACTCCTGTCCTGTATATAAGGACCAGAAAAAGGCCATGTAAGGATACAGTGAAATGGTGGCTATCTGCAAGCCAGGAAGAGAGCTCTTACCAGAAACCAGGATCTTGATCTTGGTCCTTGGACTTCTAGCCTCCAGGAATGTGAGAAAATAAATTTGTATTAAGTCATCCAATCTACGGTATTTCATTATTGTAGCCCTAGCTAATACTCATATCCATGCCAAGGGAGACAGATTTTGTTTGTGGCTGTCTAGTACTGTGTCACGAAAACTCATCAGGACGTAGTGCAATAAACTGTGAGCAATATTGGGGAAGGGTGATATGTGTGTCATGGGGCTGGCTTAGGGCTTTCAGTATATATTCAAAATTCTTTACCATGGTTTTCATGGCCTGGCCCTTCATGGCTTGGCTCCAACATACCACGAACTGGGGGAACATCCTAGAGTAAAACATCTCGATGAGTGACTTAGTTTCTCTTTAAAATTTTGATGCCAAGCCCCGTGGTACTCACTACTGCCTGGCAACCTTCCGGAGTTCTCCTGAATGGCTTCCAACCTGAGCCTTCTCCTCTCCTCCCAACCTTGTGAATGCTCCTCATCTACCTTCATTTCTCTCTCTCACTTTAAGCTGCTGTTCTTGCTGCACACCTGCCATACTGCATCTATACCCATCTTCTCTCCTGTTGCAATTGTGACTGAATTCCTTTTCCTAAAAGAAGACTTTTCCTTCCACAGGAAAACCAAAACTATTCTGGTTACTTCCACAGGGTGAATTTATTACAGTGAACCAGTTACATAGATGCTGGGAGGACAGAAAAAGCCAAAAGAGAACACTCAAATAAAGATTACAGGAGGCAGCTTCTTTAGAGTTGAAGAACAAAAGAAAGAGGTTGGAGTAAACTGAGCCCAGAAGAAAAGCTGTGCAGAGCTAAAAACTAGCTTTCTGATGAGGCAACAATGCCCAGCTGCTGAGCTCCAAATAAGTTTCTCACTCTGAGGGGTGCAGCAAGGCTGGTCCTGAGGTATGGCAAAAGCTAGAGACTGGAACCTGGTGATGCTGGGACGACATTGAAAGGAACAGCAAGCAAACACAAGCAAGGAAATCCCTTCTTCCATCTTTTCTTCTTCCAGGTTCCTACTATAGCTCGGCCAGCATCACAGAGCAGAACAAAGAAGAAGGGGTTTGCATTTGCAACAACATGGATGAACCTGGAGAAACTTAGGTTGAATGAAACAAGCAAAGCACAGAGGGATAAATACCGCATGTTCTCACTCATACGTGGGAGATAAGAGAGAAAGGAAGGCAGGAAAGAAAGACCAGAGTAGTGCGGTGGTCTTACAGAGGGAGGGAACATTCCTAGGGCTACAAAGTGGAGTGGAGGGGAGGGAGGTTGCGGGATAATTGGGAGGGGACAAGGGGTACAATAGTAATTTCTATTAATGGGTATGCCCCCAGTAAGAATCTGGCCCTCACATCATGAGCAGGAGGGGAGACAATTAGCTTTGTAGCTTGTGAATATTCTTTTTTTTTTTTTTTTGTCCTTTTTGAGACCGGACGCACCATTAATATATATATAAATATATATATATATATGTCCTTGCTTCCAATTGTATCTGAAATTCATTCACTTCTTGCTATTTTCACTTTTAGCACTAAGTGTCCAAGCCATCATCACCATATAGACCACGATCACAGCTTCTGCACTGGTTATCCTGTTTCTAAGTTCTCCCGTTCTAATTCAATCTCTCCATAGTAGCCATAGCGATCTTTTAAAAAATGAATCCAATTTGGTTACTTCCCTTTGAAAACAATTTATTAGCTTCCTACTGACATTAGGATAAATTCCAAATGCTATTCCATTGCCTACAAGGCCTTGCCTGACTATCTAACTTCATTTTGTACAAGACTCTCACATGCAAATCACTTATTTCAATACCACTAATCTTTCAAGTACTTGACAAACTTTTGAGCACTATTTGTTACCATTATGTTAAGCAGAGGCCCTATCCTCATGAATATAGAGTCTAATAGAAAATAACACAAATGCATATATACACATATACAATTATAGATCTTAATATTGTTGTGTAGGAAATAAACATGAGAATTTAGGAAAGAAATTAACATTGAGGTTGATGGAGAATTAAGCTGATAACTAAAAATGAGTAATTGGCCATACAAAGTATGAGGAGAAAAAAAATACCCAAAAAGAAGAACACCAGGTGGAAAAGCCCTAAAAACTTAGTGCAGACAAGCGTCCGTCAAATGTCCAGGATGGCCAAAGTATAGTAAGTGAAAGGAAGATAGGCCAGGGATCTGATTGGAATAATATAATAGCCTGACCAGTTGAGATATTACAGGTTTCTCAGCCTTGGCATTATTCACATTTTAATCAGAATGTCTTTGTTGTGGGTGGCTGACTCATGTATTATAAGATGTTTAGCATTCTTTCTGGACATTAGATGCAAGTAGTACTTGCCTCCAGTTGTGAAAAGTAAAACTGCCTTCATTTATTGCCAAATGTCCCTTGCGGAGCGAAATCATTCTCAGTTGAGAACTGCTGGATCAAGTTAGAATTGTATTCTAAATATGAATCATGTAATCTGTGCTCCATATTAATTCATGTAATCATTTATTCATTTCTTCAGTAAATACATATTAAGCACCTAATAATATGCCAGGCACTATGATAACAGCTACAGTTAAAAAGTGAGCAAAATAAATTCCTCCCCTCATGGACCATATAATCTGGTGCAGAAGAATGCTTCTAAAAAAAAACAACATAATTATCTAATTACATTTGTGTAAAGTACTATGAAGAAAAGTTACATTTTTTCAGAGGTACAGCACAGTTGGAAATAGAGGAGGATAAATTTAATTAGTATCCTTTCACATATCAAAACATCCAGCTAATGTTTATGTTTTATCTCCAGTTACGTTTATTAACGTTTTACTTAAAAATAAATTTTTAGAAGTTTTAAGATTTTAAAGAATAATATTTAGGTACTTTATAACAAATAGTCAATACTGACTGCGAAAATTTTATAAGAAAAGAATTTGAGCCCTGAATTTAGGATTTGATAATGATGGTCCAGTGGGATGAAGATGCAACAATTTTCAGAAATGAAAGATGATATTTTGATTAATTGTGTATATGTGATGAAACAAAGCAATGAAATGAAAGATGATTTTAAAACATATGTGACTAGTTTTTAACCTTTTCTACAAAGCCATCTAAAAGGCCATAATGAAAAATAAAAGCTTACAAGTATATTGTGCATACCATCTGGTTTGTAAGCATGGTTACCAGGATTTCTTTGATTTACTAAGAAAACATTCTTTGACTTCAGGACTAAAACCAAGCATTTTCCTTATTAAATGTTGTACAGAGAAGCAACCATTTCCTTTAGAAAGCTACCTTTTGGCTTGCAGGGTATGTTCAATTAAATGTCTACTTACTGACTACTGACATAGACTTATCTCATTAAGAACATGGCCAATATAAAGATGACTGACAAAAACAAGGATCACCAGACAGTGCATGTGGCTTTGGTTATTACCACCCATTTCAATCCACTTGATGCTTCGAGTTTTTGGAATGGAAGATTACTGTTTTTGAAATAAGTTTGACTGACAATATTAAAACAACCTAGTGCACTAAAATAAAACTAACAAAGAAAACCTCACTTTATAATTCACAAGAAACTCCATACTCTATTAAATAGTCCATTATTTACTGAATTGTATTCCTTCCAAATTCACATGTTGAAGACTCAATTCCCAGTGTATATTTGGAGATAGTGTCTATAAAGAGAAAGTCATAAGGATGAGGGCCTAATCCAACAAGACCAGTGTCCTTATTAGAGGAAGAGACACCAGGGATGTGAACATAGAGGAAAAATCAGGTAAGGACACAGCAAGAAGGTGGCCATCTACAAGCCAAAGAGAAAAGCATCAGGAAAAACCAACTCTCCCAGCTCCTTGAACTTCAACCTTCAGTCTCCAGAAATGTGAGAAAGTAAACATCTGTTGTTTTCCACCCAGTATGCAGTATTTTGTTATGGCAGACCTAGCAAACTAAAACATTGTCCAATTTGAACAACATTACTCTAAATAAGTTTGAAATTGTTACTCTAATTTACACATAACAAAATAAGGAAAATGAAGGTGAATTATTTTTTCTAGGTTATAAAGCACTTTAGACAAAATGAACTTGACAGACATTTACAGAACATTCCATCCAACAACTACAGAATATGCATCCTTCTCAGCAGCACATGTGATGTGGTCCACGCCATGGTGGGATCTTGAAAAGAATAGCTTGGGCTGCCCTTTCTGAGTTGGCAAGGCTCCGGAGGAAGAGCTGCTGGCAGGGCCACAGCTACCAGCACTTGCTTTCATTGTAAAGATCTCTGCCTTGGCACAGTGGTGCTGCTTTCACTTTCTCTTTTGATGTTTTGGTCAGCATGGCAGTTTCCTGTGTTTCCAAAAGATGTAAAAAAATGACACACAAACAGTTGTTGTCATAAAATTAGATTATCCCACAAAAGATCTGGGAAGACTGAACAATTCCAAATTGTCCCTTTTGAGTCAATTTATTACACCAATGTATGTTTTAAAAACACCTTATGAATAGCCATGAGCAATTGCTTTTACCAAAGAAATTAATAAACAATAGAAATCTTCATCCGCTTCCCACCATCTGGGTAAATGATTATATGGGTTATAAAATAGGAAAAGGAGGGCCGGCCCGGTGGCGCACTGCTACAGTGCGCCGCTTGGGAGCGCGGTGGCGCTCCCGCCCGAGGGTTCAGATCCCATATACGGACCGGTTCCCGCTCACTGGCTGAGCGAGGTGTGAGA
>NW_007726461.1:222313-222701 GCF_000696425.1 Galeopterus variegatus
CACCGAGGGTTGCGATCCCATTGCCGGTCCCAGTCTGGTACGGGCGTGACACTGAGGGTTGTGATCCGTTGCTGGAAACGAAAAAAGACAAAAAGGAAAAAAAAAAATAGGAAAAGGAAAAATTTGGTACCCTCCTAGGAGACGTCTTAAATATGACTTAAGTTGGCAAACATCATTTACAGGGGATTATATTTATGGTAAGAGAATGGTTGGAATTAATGAAAAAAGATATTATAGGAAGAATTAAGTTTATGAGAAAGAATGCGTAGAAACCCTGTTACTCATTGGTGTCCTAAGTTAAATAAAAACATCTTAGTAAGATATTGGGACAAAAACTTATGTTGCACAAGTTTCCCTCTTAAAAATAAAAATTATAGATGGAATTTAT
>NW_007726461.1:222711-233259 GCF_000696425.1 Galeopterus variegatus
AGTTTATTAATGGAAAAAGATACTATAAAAAGAATTAAGTTTATGAGAAAGAATGCGTAGAAACCCTGTTACTCATTGGTGTCCTAAGTTAAATAAAAACATCTTAGTAAGATATTGGGACAAAAACATATGATGCACAACTTTCCCTCCTAAAAATAAAAATTATAGATGGAATTTAGTATGCACCTGGTTTTGTGAGGGATGGTGTTGTGCACTTTGACACTTTACATTGGGCCACACAGCTGCTATATTAAGTACATGCATGATAAAGCTGTTCAAATATCTTTTATTCCTTTTCCAAATAAACAATAGGTTCATGCCTATAGAAATATGAGAATCATTAAATCAAAGTTAAAAATATTTATAAGGTTTGTTTAACACTTTGAAACCACAATCGCTGACTTCTCAGTTTTGAGTCACACATATAATTTATGCTTGCTGGTAGTAATAAGTTTAAGGTTAATACGAGGGCAAGAAAAAAAAAAAGAAACACAATGGTGAAAAACGTCAAGAACAGCGAGTCACGGACTAATCGACCACAACAGATATAATCACCAGAAAGAATTGGCTGACCACTGAGTTTTATCTAACTTTGTAGATTATTAATTTTATGAGAACTGACGTAATTTTAAGAAAAGTTTCCGTTTAACTATTGGCTTAATAATTTTAAAGGTTTATGTAGTTAAAATGCCCACATTTAACCCCCCCGTGTTGTATAACAAATAAAAATGCTGTTTCCAGTCTGAAGGCTGCTTCAGCTGCTTCAGCTGCTCTGGCTGCGACAGCACTGACAGCCCGCAGGCTGAGAACATGCTTCAGAGGAACGGAGGTCTCTGCCTGTGTTTTTTTATTTTTGCCGTCTCCTCATCCCTCTTTCAAAGACTCCCAACTCGACTGGAGCTGGTCTCCAGCACACATGGGTCATTCTCCAGGATATATCACATTGGCCACAAATCAATTCTTGACAAATTTAAAAAGATTGAAATCATATTGAGTATTTTTGCTGGCCACAATGGAATAAAACTAGAAATCAATAGCAAGAGAAACTTTGGAACTGTCTTAGTTAGTTTCTCTTGCTTATAATAAAATACACAGAACTTGGTGATTTATAAGAAAACAAAATTTGTTGCTTACAGTTTCTGAGGCTGGGACATCCAAAGTCCAGGGAACATATCTGGTGAGGGTCTTGGTGGTGACATCAATGACACAGGGTATTATATTGTGAAATGGCAGAGCAGAGAGAATCTTCATGCTTCCCTTTTAAAGACCTCCAAGTCATGCCCATGACCACCATTTTTAACCCATTCAGTACAGCCTGGTCCTATAATCTAATCACCACTTCAAGGCCCCACCTTTCAATTACCATGATAGGATTCCCCACCCTCTTAACACTGTCACAGTGGGGGTTAAGTTTTGGGGGCACACTCAATCCAAGGCAATAACTATACAAATATATGGAAGTTAAACAACATGCTCTTGAATGACCAATGGACCAAAGAAGAAATGAAGCAGGAAATCAAAAATTTTCTTGAAACAAATGAAAATAGAAGCACATAATAACAAAACCTATGGGATACTACAAAAAGCAGTATTACAAGGGAAGTTTATTGCAATAAATGATTACATAAAAAAATTAGAAGTTTTCAAATAAACAACCTAACATTACACCTCAAGGAACTAGAAAAGCAAGAACAATCTAACCCCAAAATTAGTAGATGGAAAGAAATAGTAAATATCAGGGCATATCTAAATGAACATAAAACACTGATAAAATGAAAAGTTGGTTTTTTGAGATGGTAAAATAGACAAACTATCAGCTAGACTAACCAAGAAAAGCAGGGAGAAGACCTAAATACCAAAAATTAGAAATGGAAAAAGTAGACATTGCAATTGATTCCACAGAAATACATAGAATCATTAGAGACTATTATGAACAATGATATGCCAACAAATTTGAAAATCTAGTGGAAATGGATAAATTTCTTTACATGTATAACCAAGAAGATATATAAAGCTTAAACAGACCAATAGTGAGTAACGAGATTGAAACAATAATCAGCAGTCTCCAAAGAAAGAAAAACTCAGGACCAAACGGCTTCTCTGCTAAATTCTACCAAAGCTATAAAGAAAATTGAATCCCAATCCATCTCAAACTATTCCCAAAAACAAAGCCAAAGTTATTCTCCCAAACTCATTCTACAAGGCCCGCATCTCCCTGATACCAAAACCAGATGAAGACACAATAAAAAAAAGGAAAGCTACAAGCCACTCTCTTTGATGAACTTAAATGTAAAAATTCTCAACAAACTTCTAGCAAACAGAATTCAACAGCACATCAAAAAGATTATACACCATGATCAACTGGGATTTATCCCAGGAATGCAAGGATAGTCCAACATAAGTAAATCAATAAATGTGATACACCATATCAACAAAATGAATGACAAAAAACATATGATCACTTCAATAGATGCAGAAAAAGCTTCTGATAAAACTCAAAAACACTTCATGATAAAAACTCTCAACAAAATAGGCAAAGAAGGTGTATTAGTCCATTTTTGTGCTGCTATAACAGAATACTCAAGAGTGGGTAATATAGAGAAACAGGTTTTATAGAGAAAAGAGAAAGCAGCATGGCAGCCAGTGGGTGCAAGCACATCACGAGGTTAGGAGAAGCAAGAGAGAGAGAGAGAGGAGAGGTGCCAGGGTCCTTTAAACAACCAGCACTTATGGGAATTAACAGAGTGAAATTCACTCACCCTCCCCCAGGGAGGGCATTAATCCATTCATTAGGGATTCACTCCTTATAACCGAATAGCTCCCAACACTGCCACATTGGGGATCAGATTTTTGACATGAGCTTTGGGAAGACAACATATCCAAACTGTACCAGAAAGAAAGTATCTCAACACAATAATAGCCATATATGACAAACCCACAACTAACATCAGGTTGAATGGGGAAAAGTTGAATGCTTTTCCTTTAAGTAACAGGAGCAAGACAAGGATGCCCACTCTTACCATTTCTGCTGAACATAGTACTAGAAGTTCTAGTCAAAGCAACTAGGCAAGAGAAAGGAATAAAAGGCATCTAAATTGGAAAAGAGGAAGTCAAATTGTTCCTGTTTGCAAATGACATGATTTTATATACAGAAAAACCTAAAAGGGTTTTTTAAAACTGATCAACAAATTTGATAAACTTGCAAGGTACAAAATCAGTTCCCCAAATCAATACCATTTTGATACAGTGGTAATGAAATAGCAGGGGGAAAAATTAAGAAAGCAATCTCATTTACAATACCCACCAAAAAATAAAATTCCTAGGAATTGAAATCTATTGAAATTGAAATTCCTAGTGAAAGATCTCTATGTCAAAAACTACAAAACACTGATGAAAGAAATTCAAGAGGACACAAAAAATAGAAAGCCATTACATGCTCATGGATTTGTAGAATTAATGTTGTGAAAATGACCAACTGCTCAAAGTTATCTACAGATTCAATGCAATCATTATTAAAATACCAATGATATTCTTCACAGAAATAGAAAAAAATCCTAAGATTCATACAGAACAACAAAAGATCTCAAATAGCTAAAGCAATCCTGAGCAAAAAGAATAAAGTGGGAAATATTACACTATGTGGCCTCAAAATATATTACAAAGATACAGTAATCAAAAAAGCATGGTACTGGCATAGACACAAACTCTCAGACCAATAGAACAGAATAGAGAACCCGGAAATAAATCCACAAACTTATGGCCAACTGATCTTTGACAAAGGCACTGAAAACATACATTGGGGGAAAAGACAGCCTCTTTAATAAGTGGTGCTGGGAAAACTGGATATCCATGTGTAGAATAATGAAACTAGACCCCTGTCTCTCACCAGGCACAAAAACCCAACTCAAAATGGATTAAAGACTTAAATGTAAGACCTGAAACTGCAAAATTTTTAGAAGAAACCTCAGGGAAAACGCTCTAAGATGTAGGACTGGGCAAAGATTTTACGAATAAAACCGTAAAACACAGGCAACAAAAGCAAAAATTAAAAAATGGGATTATATCAAACTAAAAAGCTTCTGCACAGTAAAGAAAAAATAAACACAGTGAACAGACAACCTACAGAATGGGAGAAAGTGTTTGCAAACTACACATCAGAAAATGGACTAATATCCAGAATATACAAGGAATACAAACAACTCAATACTTAAAAAACAAGTAGCCCAAATAAAAAATGTGCAAGGGAGCTAAATAGATGTATCATAAAGGAAGACATACAAATGACCAACAGGTACATGAAAAAATGCTCACCATCACTAATCATCAGAGAAATGCAAACTGAAACCACACCGAGATATCATCTTACCCCAGTTAGACTGGCTATTGTAAAAGAGAGAAAATAAATGCTGGGGAGGATGAAGAGAAAGTGGAACCCTAATACATTGTTGGTAGGACTGTAGATTAGTACATCATTATGCAAAACAGTATGGGGCTTCTCAATGAACTACCATATGACCCAGCAATTCCACTACTTGGTATATACACAAAGGAGTAGAAAGAATGTCAAAAGGATACCTGCACTCCCATATTTATCACTGGTCTATTCACAGCAGCACAGATATGGAACCAAATGTCCATTGACGGATGACTGGATAAAAAAAATATGGTATTTATACACAATGGAATACTCTTTGGCCATAAAAAGAATGAAATTCTGCCATTCACAGCAGCATGGATGAACCTGGAGAAAATTATGTTAAGTAAAATAAGCTAGGCCGGCACAGGAAGAGAAATGCCACATGTTCTCACTCATATATGGGAGCTAAAAAACCAAACTAAAAATGAAACATATAATTAACCAATAACAATGAGTTGAAATGTTAAAAGGAGAGAGAACTGTGGTGATGGGAAGTGAGGAAAGGGATGGGGGTGGGGATAATGAAAGACTAGTTAATGGATACAGAATATAGCTATATAGGAAAAATAAGGGCTGGCTGTCTAGTGCACTTGGTTAGAGCATGGTGCTGATAACACCAGGGTCAAGTGTTCAGATCTCCATACTGGCCAGCTGCAAACAAAACAAAACAAAACCTCCATTATTCAGATAGCAATAATAAGCTTTGAGCTGGCTCTAGCTGCTTACAGGATCTCATTTCATCCTGACAAGAACCTGCATCTCAGTCACTTCTGTGTCCTTAACCTCTAGCATATTGCCTGGAATATAGCGCTGCGGTCAGCAAAAAAAAAAAAAAAAAAAAAAAGAAAAAGAAAGAAAAAAGAAGTTCTATTGGTGTACAGTCAATCCAAGAATCTGTAATTAACAGTGATTTACTGCATGCTATCAAATGGCTAGAAGAGAGATAAAATGTTCATATCACAAAGAAATGATTAAGTTTTTCAATAATGACTATGCTAATTATCCCAATTAGATCATCACACAGTGTATACATGTATTCAAATACAAATATGTATTGCATAAATATGTACAATCAATATGTTTAGTAAAAACTAATTAAGAATAAAATTTTAAAAAGAGCTAGTTATAAACTGAAATAGTACTCATCACAGCAAATCTATATCATCAATGAAATATCCTATGACTGACCAATGGCATGTCATTCTATCAGTAACCCAACAAAACTTCACAATTCAGAAACAGAGGAATGCTGGTACTTGTAGAAAATGTATACTTTGGCATATTGTTATTATTCAAAAAGAGTACTAGAAATAAAATTAGCAAGAAGAAAACCCTGAGTAATTGGAGATTTCTTTAGAGTATTCCTTTATATAAAGATCTTTAGGGGGATAGTTTTATTTATCTTTAGTGGTTATGTTGTTCAGTTTTAAAATTTCTTAGTTACATCATATATTTTTTTACTTATTAAGAGGATGGCGTTCTTATAGTTACAAGGAAATAAAGAATATGACACTGAAATTCTTATTTACATTAATGATTAGAGATATTTTTATGGCAGTTAATAACTAAAGCTATCTAAATATGTCTTTTACTTCTCTGAGTTCTTTTTTTCTCAATGGTAATTATTTTTTTTCTCATAAAAGATGAGTTCATTATTGTTATAAAACCATACTACAAATAAAATGCAAGTTTAACCTTGATGTTTTCAATGTTAGCACTTTTAGACTCTGGTTACTAGGTGTTCCAAGTGACAAAACTTGAAAGCCAGTTTGAACACTTTCACATTTCACATCTTTTTCAAAGCTGTAAATTAGCCAAATCTTTGTCAGTTAGTTAATGCCACTACCATTTTAAAACATTTAATTCTAATTGCATCTATGGTTACCAACTTTGAGAATAGCAAGTTGGAATGTACATTAATCAATGGAGATTTTCCTTTTTACCACTTACTGCCGTCTAAGAAAGTAAATTATTCAAAAGGCTTGTAGTGTGTATGAAACATTTTTGTTGACTGCAAGGTGTTTACCTGGTCCCTTAGCTCTGATAGATTGTTTTAAGACATAGATCCCATATAGATAGTGCCAGAGAAACTCAGTTTCTCTACACCCGAAAAGTGATTACAGTTTAATGATTTGGCTGTAATTACAGAGAACAAATTCTTTACCTTTGCATCTCACAGGAAGGTGGCAAGCTTATTTCTGAGTATAAACAAAGGCAACAGTTATATTTGAATACCTCAGCTCTTCTGAGTTCTCTTAGTGGGCTTGGCATAGGCAAATCACATCTTCCTGATTTGAGTTTCAAACACTATTTTTCTGTTTGAATGAAGGTCCACAGTTCATCACATCAAATACCTTATCTGCACCTCCTTAGTAGCTCCTCCTTATGACTATGCTCAGTTTCCTAAACTCAGTAATTAACTCAGTTAATTACTCAGTTGAGCAATTCTCATTATATTCATTTAAATCCAGTCTGAGAAAAGATTTTATGGCCGAGCATACCAGCTGTAAACCAAAATCTATTTTCTTTTCTTCCTGGGCTCTCACCTAAACTATAACTTCCAATTCCTCTGCAATTGCATGTGACTACATGACTTGAGTTCTAATCAATGGAATGTGAGTGGACAGAATAGGTGCTACTTTGAGAGCTGGCTCATACAATTTTTCTACATCTACTCATCATGACATTGCACCTTGCCAAGTGTCCATAGAAAGGACTGTAGATGCATGCTTAGAAGCCAATTGAACAGGACAGAACTGCCATTGGCCAGGAGTCCTGAGAGAATGTATGAAGAAGAGGTAGCCTCCTGCCCAGGACTAGTATATAAACAAGAAATATACCTTATTCTATCACAGCCAATATATATTTCAAGGTCCATTTATTATTGCATTTTTTTAGGCAGCATTTGTAAGAAATTTTGCCACTTGGTAGAAAGTAAATTTTTATTAAGTGTTCGCCAGATAATTAATTTTGGCTACCTCTCTACTATAAAATCTTCATTGATAAATACATTCATAATTACATACATTTACTACTATGATTAGCTAATATCACAAAGTGTAATATACACACAGGATAAGAATCACACTTAATGGTGCATACAAATCCATTTTTTCAGAGGCATTTTTTTCTTTTTAAATCAGCTTTATTAAAATATAATTTACAAACCATTTTAAGTGTACAGTTCATTGAGTTTTGACAAATTTATACAGCTATGTAACCACCACCACTACTATGATCAAGATATAGAACAGTTCTATTCCCCTAAAATGTTTCTCTGTGATCATTTCAAGTCAATTCTCTCAGCCCCCTGGTCCAAGGAAACCACTGATATGCTTTCTATCACTATAGCTTGCCTTTCTAGATTTAATTTAAACGAAATCATCCAGCATGAAGTCTTTTGTGTCCAACCTTTTTCACTTGGCATAATACTTTTGAGATTCATCAAAAAATTGTTGCATGTATCGGCAGTTTGTTCCTGTTTATTACTGAGTAGTATTTGATTGTGTGGATGTACCACATAGTTACCTATTTATGACTTTTGATGAAAATTTGTGTTGTTTTAACTTTTGCCTGTAATGAATAAAGCTGCTATCAAAATTCATGCACAAGTCTTGGTGTGGACATGGGCTCTCATTTCTCTTGGGGAAATATCCAAGGGTGGAATGGCTAGCTTGTGTGGTGGGTGTAGATTAAACTTCCTAAGAAACTGCCAAACTGTTTACCATTTTGCGGTTTCACTAGCAGTGTATGAAAATCCAGTTCACCAGTATCCTCAGCAGCACTTAATATTGTCTATCCTTGCAGTTTTAACCATTCTAGTGGGTATGTACAGTATCTCATTGTGGTTTCTATTTTATACATAAATTAGGATACAGTTTACAAATAGTAAAATTACCTTTTTTAGTGTAGAGTTCTGTGACTTTTGACAAACATGTACAGTTGCATCACCACCATATAATCAAGATTTAGAACAGTTCTACCAACTCCCCAATTCTCCTCATGCCCCTCTGTAGGCAATCCTTTCCCTCACCTCCAGCGTCTGGCAACACCTGATCTCTTTTCTGTCTCAGTAGTTTTGCTTTTTTCAGAATATCCTATCAATGGAACAATACAGTAGGCAGACTTCTGAGTCTGGCTTTTTGTAGTTATCATACTATATTTGAGAATCAGCCATGCTTTGTGTATATTAGTAGCTCTCGCCTTTTTTAAATGCTGATTAATCTTCCATTGTGTGGATGGATTACAGCTTCTTTATCCACTCATGATTCAATGTCTATTTGGGTTGTTTCCAGGGTTTGGCAATTACAAACAAAGATGTTAAAAACATTGTTTTTCAGGTTTTTGTGTGCACATATTCATTTCTCTTTCTTTTTAAAGCATTCTTGATAATTTTAAGTTTCAAAATTTTTGCCACTTATCAGCTATGATAAAAACTTATTTTCTTTATTTTGTAATATGACTTACAAAGAATTCATAATAAAACTAAAATAAGTGTCAGTGCTGCCATTTCCTTGTTGGTTCCTTATTCTTGTAGGATTAATATCATTCAATTTGAAATTTTCTTTGCAGGAATATTTCAAGCCACTTGCTCATATTGTAAGATGAATTTATTAAAATGAAATAATATAATCCATAAATCCACTAAAATGGTCACATGTAAATTGCATTGGGTAACGAAACTATGAGATGAAAGTGAATGAATTAAGTATAACAATGTCATTCACTCTTCATTGTAAAACTCTTCCACTTCCCATAGGATTCCGCAGGAACTAAATGTGACAAGTGACTGATTGTCTGTCCTAAGTACCTTTGAGGACACTAGGGTTAATCAATATGTTAAAAAGTATTAAAGCTTAATTTGTTTCATATTTTTAGATGGAAAATGAATATAAATAGATATTTTAATATTTCATTCCTGTGCAAGTTTGGATGCTCATTTTTAAAAATCTGAAACAGTCAAGGATATTTTTAGTCTAGGCTCATAGTTTCTTTAGTAATATGATAGTTCAAAAAACAAACTAGGGCCGGCCCGGTGGCGCACTGGATAGTGCGCCGCTTGGGAAGCGCGGCGGTGCTCCCCTCCGAGGGTTCGGATCCCACGTACAGACCGGCTCCCGCTCGCTGGCTAAGCGAGGCGCGGGAGCAACGCCGAGGCTTGCGATACCGTCGCCGGTCCCCGGTCCGGTGGGGGGGCAACACTGAGGGTTGCGATCCGTTGCCGGACACGGAAAAAAAAAGACAAAAAGACAAAAAAAAAAACAAAAAAAAAACTAAAGGGGTCTTTTTATCAATTTAATTCCTATCAGTTCCATGTGCAAAATTCTTTCCCAGACATAGTTCTCAAATTAACTTTCTTTCTTTGTTCTCAAATCCACTCTCCTCCATTGTGCCCTCTGGTTTTTCACCCTGAAATCATCTGGAACAATTGGCGTTACTGGGATGATAGCATCCTTCATCTGATCCTTGCTGCAAACTTCAATCTTGGTTCCATTGAGAAGTTTTAGTGTATTTGTCTCTCAAAACCATTTTAAATCTTATCTCTCACTTTTTAAAGTCCAGAGTTACAGCTTTGCCAGCTAGTCATGTCCTTGACATCTGACTCCCTTGTATTCTCCCACCCTGATCTCTGCCTGAAACCACCCAATTCTTGCCTGAGCTTATCTCTTGGTGTACATCGGCAAAAAGTAGACAATAATATCCTATGTAACCTAACACTTTGGCTTTTTCCAGTTGTAAGATGTGGGATGAATCCCAATCTCACATAGAACGGGAATACTCGCCTCGAAGAGACCACAAGACCACGAGCACTGCGATTAGCAAGAGGTTTATTATTTCCAACGCGTTGGGTTCTCACCACCAAGCTGGGGTGAGACCCCGTTAGGCTTTTTAGCTGTCTTTTTATACATTTTTTAGGGGCAACTTTTCTGGCAGCCAGGAGACAAAGCCATAAGCAGTGTTTATTGGCTAACTTAAGTGACCCTAAAGCTCATTGGTTGGCACCCATCCATCTCTAGGTGATTTCCCTTCTGACTTCTTTACTGGTAAACACTTGGCCATCTGCTGGTTTGACTTAGCTATGTAGAGACATAAAATCAGCTAAGTACTTCTGTACCTCATAGCTCTGTGGT
>NW_007726461.1:234000-293411 GCF_000696425.1 Galeopterus variegatus
CTTAGAGAACATGCTTATGTGGAAAGTTTTATGTTCTACCGCAACCTACATTTCTCAGCTCTTGCAAGCTAGCAGAACATCCTGTGTGTTTAGCTGGCCCGGAGAACATCCTGTGTGTCTATCTGGCCCGGGGGAGGGGGGCAAGGTGTGTCTTGCTGTAACAGCTTCTAAGATGGCTTCACTGTTGCTAAGTTAGAACAAGCCCATTTACAAAAGCAGATAGCGCAGGTTAGAAGTTTTCATTTCCCCCTGTTCTATGTACAAATTTTAATCATAAAATTTCAGTTTTTTGTTGGCCTATGGCCTGGTATTGCTGTCTTAGCATCATGATCTGAACAGTGTTTATACGATTTTTAACAAAGTTCAGCACACGGTTTAGAATACATGGACCAAAAGTTAACAGTAACATTATAATTATTAGAGGCCCGAGCAAGGTGGATATCAGGGTGGTGAGCCACGGGGAAGCATTAAACCCGGATTTAAACCAACTCCAATTTTGACTGTACAGTCTCTTCTGAAAGTTATAGGTTCAGAGGTATGTGGTTTGCCTTGCAAGTGTCTTATGGGAAGTTTTTACCAAATATTTTACAACCGCATAACATGAACCATAAGCTTTGCAGCCTCCTACGTCAGTCTCCTTGACACCTGTCTTCTAATTGCTAAATCATTACCAAGTATTAAGTAGAACTCCACTTCAAGGTATTGATTAGAGCAATGCTACCTACTGTAATAGACAAACCTCAAATCTCAGTGGCTAAATTCAATATAAGTTTATTTCTTACTCATCCTTATTTTAATAGACAGTGGGGCAAGTTTGAGGAAGGGAAGTTATCAGCTGCATGTGATCATTAAGAAATCCAGGTTTCTTTTATCTAGTAGTTCTACTCTTGGCATCCTCTCCATTCAGTTGGCAGATGGGGAAGAAAGTGGTTAATTACAATTATATTTCTGTTATGGGCCAGACCCAATAGGGATATATGTTACTTTTTCTCCTATGACATGGCCACATTAACTGCAAAGGACACTGAGAAATGTAGTCTAGCTGAGTGTCCAGAAAAAAAGGGAAAACTTTGGAAAACAATTATCCAGTTTCTTCAATATGTTGATGACTGGAAAAGCCTCCAAGCTGATTTCTTGCTTTTACATTTTCCCTCCTATAATTCTCAAAATAACAGCCAACAATTTTTTTTAGAGATGTCAGATTGTTTCATGCACAATGGTGCCCCATTTTATCTGCAAAGACAAAGTCATTACAATGGCCTGTAGCGCCTTACTCATTCCAACCCCACTGTACCATTGTCCTCATCTCCACCTACCTTCTCTCTCACTCAATCTGTTCCAGCTACACCAGCTTCTTAAATATTCCTCAAATAGAACAGGTACAGCCTGGCCTTAGGATCTTTACACTGGACACTTGCTTTGCTTAAACAAAATGTTCTTACAAACATTTGCATGGCTAAGTTTATAATTTCCTTTAAATTATTGCTCAAATGTCACCATTCCAATTAGAACTACCTCCTCCAACTCCCCACAGCTAATAATCCTCGAATTTTGGAAATCAACATGCTTGCTCTGGTACTCATTAGTACCTCTCTACTACAAGGATATTTGTAGGATTGTACTTTCCCATTGACCCCCTTGTGGCTGGATGGGACCACGTGGTGAGTTTTTGTTGGTAACCTGAGAATGGAAGTGAGGTGTGCATGGCTCTTCCTAGCCAGAGTAATTAACTGCCTGGGGACTCTCTGGGCTCTCCAAACTGGTTCCTTGCTTTTACCTTTTCCCTTCTATAATCCTATTCTCAAAATAACAGACAGCCTTAAATATATACTATGAAATGAAAGAAGACAATCAGAAAAGGCTACATACCATATGGTTCCAACTATTATGGCATTTTGGAAAAGGCAAAACTATGGAGACAGTAAAAAGATCAGTGATTGCCAGGGGTTAGGAGGTAGGAAGAGATAAATAGGTGGAACACAGAGGATTTCAGGGCCGTGAAACTGTTCTGGATGATACTGTAATGATGGGTACATGTCATTATAAGTCTGTCCAAACCTATAAAATATACAACACCAACAGTGAATCCCAATGTAAACTATGGACTTTGAGTGATAATGATGTGTCATTGTAGGCTCATCAATTGTCACGAATGGACTACTCTGGAAGGAGATGTTGACTCTGGCAGGAATGTTGATAACAGGGGAGGCTAGGCCTGGGGGTTGGGCAGGAGGTGTATAAGAAATCTCTTTACCTTCCTCTCAATTTTTCTGTGAACCTAAAACATAAAGTCCACTAATAAAAAAGTTAGTCTTAATACTGAATTACCACATACACACACATACCACACACATAAATATGAGGATACATCAAAAAGTTCATGGAGAAATTTACATTTTCTTTTAATTTTAGTTTTCCATGAACTTTTTGAATTACCCTTGTATGTATATACTATCCAGATAAACATATACAAATACATTTTATAAAGAAAACTTGAAATAAATACATTTATATGCTTAGATAGGCTTATTTTTATGTGTGCAATCATTTATATGTTTTTATTTTTTACTTTTATTATTTCAAATTCTAAGTGATTTATATAAAACATCTGTGTAATCCTAAGGTTAGCAGGTATCCATCCTCCTTTCTTTCTTTGCAGTAAAGGGATCCCTCAAGTTTTAGTTGGAAACCTTTATACTATATTTCTCAGTTCCCGTTGCAGTTTGACTTAACCATGTGCTTAATTTGTGTCAATGGGACATGAAAAAAGCAGTGTGTGGGTGTTTCAGGTCATTGTCTTTAAGAAGCTTGCTCAGGACTGCCTGTATCTTTCCTAACTACTGGATGAGAAATGGTAGTCACTAGAGCAAGTGGTGAGAGTTGACAGAGCTACCCTACCATCACTCAGAGCTCGATTATTCCTTGGACTGAGATGTGACAGAGAAATAAATGTCTAGCTTAATTTATTTACTGTGTTTTACAGTCTCTTCATTATAGAAACTTAGCTGTTACTATAGATACCACTAAACCCAAGTATGCAGTGACCAGACCACAAAATTGATTTATACTATTTTGTTTAATATAAAGGCATAATGCTATTTCCCCATTTCTTCCTGATCATATGGGAGTATTAATAAAGACTTACTTATCAAGTGACTCTTTTCTTTTTTTTTTTTTTTCCTTTTTGTCTTTTTTACTGACCTATAACGGGATCACAACCCTCGGTGTTGTGCCCGCACCGCGCTCAGCCAGTGAGCGGGAACCGGTCTCCACATGGGATCCGAACCCTCGGCGGGAGCGCCACTGCACTCCAGTAACGGGATCGCAACCCTCGGTGTTGCGCCCGCACCGCGCTCAGCCAGTGAGCGGGAACCGGTCTCCACATGGGATCCGAACCCTCGGCGGGAGCGCCACTGCACTTGCAAGCGGCGCACTCTCCAGTGCGCCACCGGGCCGGCCCAGGTGACTCTTTTCTGAAGAATAATATTGGTCAAAAATAATAAACATAATCACCACAAATTTTAAAAATTTGCTTATTGTTAGGCAGATGCAATATTTTAATATGTATGCATATTTGCCTAAACTAATGTGCATCTTTAAATTTTTGTAATGAATCTTCAACAGTTGACACAAAAATACCTATGCAGAATTTTATATATAGGAAGATATAATATCATGGATAAATCTACATTTTACTCATATTAGTTCTCCTCATTAACATCCAATACAAAAATAATGAGCATCTGCATATGATAAAAATGTGATACTTCATCACAAAAGAGTAACTTTTTAGGCAATGGCATTAGTTTTACTTAAAATATGTTCTTTGTTATACCTAGCACAACATGGAAAAATGAAAATAAAAATGTTCTGTGAAAGCACAGCCAATCCATACTTTGTATGATTATATTTGTAAATCTTTATTTTAGATCAATTTGGTGCAAGTTATTTTCACTTGAGTAGGACAAGGTATGATTAAATTGGTTTTGTTCTAAAAATGTATAGCTTCACTTATTTCCTGAACTCTGTCTATAATAATTTGTGTTCTATTGTCCCTGCTGTTAGCTGACACCTACCATAATATAATCATACCCCTCTAGTTTTGTTCTATTTCTTTCCTTACCTCCTGTTAATTATGCGTTTTGTACCTCTAGTCTATAGTCTCTGTGTCTCTAATACATACAGGTACAAATTTTACAACCCCCAAGGCTTGTCAGGTTAAAGATTAATGAGCAGAATATACCCAGAGGCTTTGGAAAGGTTAAGCATAATTACAAATGGGTATTTTATGCAATGTTGGAGATGTGCAAGCTGTTTTTTAAAAAAGGGCAAGAAAAAAGGTAATGAAACTTATGGGATTCATGTCAACTATTGTATCTCAGGAAAAAAGGTCTTTTTAAAATGAGAAATTAACATGCTAACTGGAAGAGATTGTTAAATTGTACTCTTTGTTTTATTCACAATTAAAACACACACACATACATATTAACATATAACAGAAATTAGCTACAATCACAAGACTGTAGATCATTGACTTTTAATGCTACTTTTTTTCTTTATTATTAAAAAGTACTTTTTTATGTTTAAAGTAAAAAGAAAAGTTATCATTTGAAATAAATATAGTAGCTGAGCATTGCTATTGGAAAAATTAAATGGCATTGAGAGAAGGAATATGTAGTTTCCACTTGAAATTTTATAGCTCACCACAAAAAGAGCTACTTTCCATACAAAAATAAATAAAAGCTTTTTTAAAGATTCAGATATGCAATTACTGTAAAATATAAGATGAACATCTGGCCATCCCAGCACCATGGGGATGATGTTAGGTTTATAGTAATTAAAAGAAATCCAGTCAATGTTTTACTAATTATAACGTGTTACCAGGGTTAAAATTTTGTGTTTAAAAGTCAGAAAGCTGTTGACCTAATTGAAGGTGTTTCACCCAAAATGTTTCAGAACAAGGGAATACGTTTGAATTAACTGCTCAAGATGAAAAGTGAGAATATTGATCTCTAAATGTTGAGTTCAGAAGTGAGAAATTTTTTTTTTCCAGGAAAGAGATTAGACATTTACAGTATTAATTCATTTCCTTTAAAATTATTCATTCATGCTCCTGCTGAGGGCAGCCCTCCCTACTTGCCCACTACAGTCCTCCCCTGGCTCTACTCAATGACTTTGCAGTTGTCATCTCTCACACCTGCATTGACATTTTTCTCTCTGTATTGAATAGTTTCAATCAACAATTTCGTGACCCATTATCCCTCTGTATACCACTCCATAGAAAAATTTCTTGAAATACTTGTCGTTTTTCCTGTCTCTAATTTTTTCCTTCCCAATATCTTTCAAGTTCTCTCTAATCAGGCTTTCAAATCACTCCAATGAACTGGAATGGCTATTGTCAAGTTTGACAGTGATTTTTCTAAATCCAGTATTCAATACCACTCCTCCTCTTCCCTGGCCTATCATCAGCATTTGTCATATAATTTCTTCTTTCTTAGTAAATTTCCTTCACTTGGCATCTAATACATCCACAAACAACTGGTTTTACCACTACTCCCTGGTTAATCCATCTCATTCTCCTTGCTACCTTCTCTCTTCTTTCTGAGGTCTTAATGCTGTTTGGAATTGGCACAAGATAGTCCTTGAACATTTGATTTCCTCTAACAAAACTTTCTCCCTTGGTGAGTTAATCTAGTTTCATGTCTTTAAATATCACTTATATGCTGATGACTGACACGGCAGGGACTTCTACTGTTGATCAAATATCCATGTACTCCCTAATTGAGACCACTTGTAGTTAGGTGGATCCATTGGATTGGCCATCACCAATGGGTCATATCTAGGCCAAAGGTCATTCCTCCTAGGCCAAAGCATTTAAGAGTTAGCATGGAACCCTCCAGTTCTCTTTTCAAAACATGGTGATGGAGAAAGCCTCATACTGAGTCAGTGGCATCCTGGGAGGAAATCTACTTGTATGTGAGTCAAGTGCTTGGAAGTGAAGTGCTCTGTGGAGAGTGTTTGAACACATAGTAGATTTTGGATGAGCAAAAGAACATTTATGATTTTAAATGTGGGGTCAGCATTTTAAATGTGGGGTCAACTCTTTCTGTAAAATGATAGACAATTAATATTTTAAAATTACAGGTCATATGGTCTCTATTGCAACTACTCAACTCTCATTATAGTGAGAAAGCAGCCACAGAAAAAATGCAAATGAATGAGTCTGGCTATGCTCCACTAAAACTTTATTTACTAAAACAGGTGGTGGACTGGATTTGGCCTATGAACCATTGTTTGCCAACCCCAGCATTAAGCCACTAAGATATTAAAGTTCCTTTATTATCACAGCATATAGCCTAGTCTATACTGATTAATGCCACTTTCAAATTTATGTTTCCACTTCAGACCTCCAGGTACAGGGAAGTCAGAGAATATTGAAGGGATACCTAAGATGTATGTTTTTATAACCCATTTTTTTAAAAAATTGGTCACATCCAGATTTCATGGACACAATTACTATATACACATCATTTTTTAGGGAAGTACACATATTGATTGCTTCCTTTCTTTTTTGGCAATGTAATGTTAATTCATGGACATATTAGACAGCTGCTTAGACTGAAGGTTCAACTTTGAATAACAATTTATTAAAGAAAAGACCTGCTAAAACTATAGCAGAGAGAATAGTGTGATTAGAATTTGACCCATGAAGAAATCCCACAACACTTGGAAACTGCCTGTGCAAGCTGCCAAAGGCTAAACTGTGAATTATGAGAGTGTGGTCAGGTAAATAGTGAATAATAGATTTCTATTACCAGCTACTCAGAGGGTAGATAATCATCAATGGCAACTATCTGCCTTCTTGGACAAAGTTTGGGGTCTGTCTTCATAACCACAGTGGTGGCATTGAATCTGAGCAATGGTTAATATTGAATTTTCCAAAGGTAAATGTAGCCTAGAACTCTAGAGAAGAAGTTCCTTCCTAATTCTTCTGGAAAGTATGTTATCTAAGCTGCTTTCAAAGGCATGTCGGCTCCACCTCCCTCCCATAGAGTAAAACAGCCTACTTTTGCATTCTAAATTACCATGCAGGGCTACCATTACTAACTCAGTTGAGAAACAACCCTGGACACAGAGCCATTCTAAGAAGGAACAGCCACATTGTGTGATGGCTGGAGATGCAAGCATGTTAAGTCCAAAGCAGTTGTTCTCCAACTTTCAATATCCATGCCTATTCAATAAACAAAAATTTTCTTGATATTTCCTACTTCTAAAATAAAGCTATATTACTTTAGGGATATATTAAGGATTGGCCTCCATGTTTTTAAGTTATGCCCTGTCGGGTCCGCCACTGGCTGACCCGAACAGCCCTTGCCTTGCTATCAGTCCCTCCCTTGGTGTCCCTTCTGGTGGGCGGGCGGATTGCCCAGATTCCTCTTTCCCCAGTCCCCATTGGGAGGAGATGGAGGAAGAGAGCCATGAAGAGAGGTGAGCACAGCCACCATGGCCCCAACCAGCCCGTTAAAGAACACTCAGATGCAGCGGGGGTTCTGTTGAGCAGTTCCGTTTATTATCACACAAGCACTCGCTTTTAAAGGCAAATGGGGAAGGGAAGTTTTTACATCCTCCAATCAGCTTAAAGGTTATGAGAGCATGCATCTTGTCTCAATGCCTAGCTATTGCAATCGCGCAGTGTTCACAAGTGCAGAAGTGCATATTTGGCCAATAAGGGCTAAGGCAAGGTTCCCGCAGACACTCCCACCTTACTTCCTCCCGGCGCCATCTCAGGCTGCCACATTAATAGGCCCTTGTGGGCCCATAATGGCGCTGCTTGTAATGTCACTTAAGGTGGTGTTAGTTTTTAAGGCCCGACAATGCCCCAGTAATGACCATTTTATTGTTGACACCTAAACCTGCAATCTACTTCACAAGATCGCTAAATAAGCTAGATGTTCAATAGCTTTAGGCATTGAAAGGAGAACTTTACACTATTAACTTCTCTTTTGATTAGCTGGGAAGTGTTCATGACACTGTCTCATCATTTCAAAATTAGATATTAGATTAGGAAATATCATCTATTTTTTATTACTTAATACTGAATTATTTAGAAACAAAAACTAGAATTTCTACTTCAATCTGCAATTAACATAGTTTCTTTCCATATGTTTATTAAGAAATGACGTGGTGCCCATGATTCCTATTACTCATTTCATTTATTCTATTGTTATTGAAGTATGATATAGATCTTAACTATGATAAAGAGAAATATGTAATAACATGGATAGAAACAAATAGATTGTAAACTTTTTGTCCACCTGATATCTAGACTAGAATGCACTTACCAAAATTTTCTTGCTGAGTAGTTGTCAACACATGTATCTATAAAACTAGTTATATTGGAACAGAAATCAGTTAAGAAACTAATGTTTCTAAAGGCTTTCATAGTTCCTGTCCCTGACTAAAATTTTGCTTTTCTGGTTCTTCTATCGGTTGGGATTTTGGTGATGTTTTCCTAAGAACTCTTTCCCTAAATAAAAAGTGCTCTAACTTAATAGCCTTTAGAGATACAGCAAGAAGTTGTCCATAGAAAGGAGTTATTTTCCTATTAATATGGAATGAACTAATAACTAAAAAGGAATGTGACAAAGTCAAAATGAGAATAGAGACCAAATGCACCAAAAAATTTTAAAAAGTCCGAGGAGGTAAGGTGTGAACTTTGGTGCAGGTTGGCTATACAGAACACCTTGGAAGGTCACATGCAAACTATAGGATAGTAGAAAAGGGCACATGCTGGCATTTAATAGCGATTTACATCAGTTGTTTCATGTAGTCTTCCCAACAACCTGATTAGTATTACTTTCTCCAATATCTACAAAGAAACTGAGGTTCAGAAGGGTTTAAAATTTGCCCCAAATCATTTATATCAATAGTTCTCAAATTTCTCAAATTGCTCTGAGTGCAATAAGATCACTTAGGGCTAAATACAGTAATTCCTTCCCCATAAATTTCCAGTTCAGTGCTTAATCTGTAGTTTTCATAACCTCTCCACAATTTACCCAGAGTTTGAGAAACACTGACTTGGGCAACAAGAGGCAAAGCCAGGATTCCAAATGTATTTTACTGTTTCCACGTAATAACTCTCTAAGTTCTAGCCAAAACTAGCATCAGTAAGAAAATAAAATTGATGTCATTTATAATCTGCTCATTAGAACATTAACATTGGACATGACATTAATTAACCTCGGAATTAGAACTGTCTTCCCTTCAGTTGAAAGGAGAAGTTTTCTTTGAGGTCCAGCATTTATTTTAGGATTCTATTCTACATAAACATTACTACTTTGCTATAGTTTTACATTTAAGTCATCCCAAAGTTATTAGTTGCAATATTGGAGATAAATAGAAAATGCAGCTTATGTTTTGTCCAGGGAAGCAGGAACTGCCATTGATATGATTGCTTGCACCAAGGAGGCTCACAGGAGCTGAAGTCCTGAGGTTTTATGGTTTTACTATTCCCCCAATGCACATATTGAATTCATTAGCACATAGATTTAGAAGCCTGGCTAATCATCAAAGGTAATGTGTAGATGCACTGTGGTCAAGTAAATTCTGCTACCAGAGGTTTCTCTTTTCTCAGTAACTATTTATTAAATTATAATATCTTACCTTTTTCACAGGAGAAAGTGGTCATGCATTTTTCAAACCATTAAAGCACTTTATAACCCCACGATCCCAAAATTGTTCAATCAGAATTTGCAATTTAAGTATATTAGGTCTGGCAAAGATAATTCATATACAAAATAAGAATAAATTTATAAAATCATATTTCTGTACTAAAAATATTTAAATTATTTTTATCCAAAACCAATAGTTTGTTTTAGTCTTTCTTTGAGTTTATAAATCAGAGACCTCATGATTATAAAGTTTGGACTCTATAACTTATAATTCATATATAAATATATACTTTATATATAATTTATAGTTCAAACTCTACAAATTTATAATTAGTATTTAATTCTAAATACAACAAGCATTTATTGCATACTACTATTTGCAGGTTTCACTGTTAGGCATTTTTGGTCTTTCAAAGATGAACAAGAAGATATCCCTATTTTCAGAAAGTTTATAATTCATTGTTTTAGATCAACTTAGGGAAAAAGCAGTACCTAAACAATTAACTGAAAAATTTTTTCAAAAATTGTATGATAAATATTTATAACATGGGTCTAAAACAATTGATACATCCAGGAAATGGTGGGTAAAGAATTAGTATACAAGTACCATAAGTAGAAAAGAATAATGTGCATAAAGAAAAACAGATCTACTTTCATGTAAAACAGTAGGAGAGTTTACTTCTAAAATGTCAACATGTAAGAGTAATTGCTGTGGTTTGAATGTCCCCTCAAGCTTATGTTGGAACTTAACCCTCAACATGGTGGTGGAAGGAGGGGCCTTTAGTAGGTGATTGGATCTGGATCATTAGGAGTGTGCCCTCATGAATGGATTGATCTATTCATAGGGAAATGTGTTGATCATTTAATGGGTTGTCAAGGGTGTGGTTCTGATGGCTTTATAAGAAGAGCAGGTGAGAAGGTTAGCTCTCTCTCGCTCCTGCTGTCTTCGTCATGTAATACCCTGCCTTGCCACAGGACTCTACATAGAGTCCCCCCACCCCCCGCAAAGAATAAGGCCCTCACCAGATGCACCTAAAGCATGGACTTCCCAACCTCTAAAACTGTAAGAAATAAATTTTGTTTCCTTATAAGTTACCCCTTTTCAGGTGTTCTGTTATAAGCAAAAGACAAGAGACTAAAATAGCGATGTTCAAAAAAGCTGTACTGACAAATCCCCATGAGAAATAAAAGTGAAAAATATCCAAATTATTTGAGAAACTGATTGTCGATGAAGCAGTCCTTTGCTGTTGATTGCTGTGAATCGTTCTGTTTTCACAATTTAGTGGGACAACAGAAAAGCCGTCTTTGGTAGAGCTGGGTTCTAGTTCCATCTTGTCAGTAGATATCAGATCTAAATACTACAACATATATGAGTTTTAGCTTTCTTTTCCATAAAGTGGTGTGGGCAAAGGAAAGATAGGGGGTAGAATGAGAGGAGAAGAAATTTCAGTTCCAAGATTATGTAACGTGGCATTACATAGACATATGGGACAGAATAGGACAGAAAAAGAAAGTAGAGAATACCACGATCAGGGCATTGTGCACAGGCCATAGAACAGGGAAGCAGAGAAAAAGTTTGCTGTGTGATATCCCATGGAGGAAGCAGGATTTAAATCAGTGTTATAACAGGACTCTTAATAGTTTGGGGAGAAATGCAAAGGAAAAAGCATGAGGAGAAACAAAGAGGCAAAGTGTATGTTTTGGCAATTGCAGTGGTTCAATTTGGCTTAATAAGAGGGAATTTATAGGGAGGTAGAAGAGAAAAAGCTAGTCGAGATTCAACGTGGCCATAAGATGCATATCTTATGGTTGAGGACTATTTAAGCTTCCTTTTTAATGAGCATATGTGTGATTTAGGGTGTAATCCCACTTATGTGGCTCTAGTGTTATATATTTTAGTCTAGACCTGTGGTCCCCACAGCCAATCAATCATGGCTCTTTCCCACCCAGTTTCTCTAAATCCATCTCAATACAGGCAGCCATTACCCTGCAAGCATATGGGCAGCAAAGTCAAAACCTATTTTCTATTTTAACTTTTGAGAAATTAACCTGATAGCTGAGGTTGAATGGAGCCAGAGTTGTATCATTGGACTGGGAACCTGGGGAATAAAGGATAAGAACCAATACAGAGGCTTTGCTACCTACAATTGCATAATTGTACAATTATATGCTAATTATATCATACTACAATTGTGATATTTTGGTGCTGGTTTTTCATTTCATCTTCCCAATGTGTAACAAACCTGTGGCTCTCTCCTACCACTCGGGAATCAGGTCTGACATTCTTGCCATTGGAGACAAAGTTGTTGTACTCAGTGACTCAAGTCCTTTTGCCCTTGATTTACAGAAAGAAAAAGAAGGTTTCACCATGTGTATGTGAGGGCTTACTAGACAAAAGTGCTCACATATTGAAGGTGCAGAAGCAGCCTTCACCTTCATCTGAACTGAACCTTCAGTTTTCTATGAGGCTATCACTAGGTAATTTTGGTACATTAAAGCCCCAAAAAGCTATATGTGGTGCTATACTTTCTAATTGATTTTAATACCCATACTTGAGTTTGTTTTACTGCCAGGCCATGAAATAAAAGTTTAGAATTTAAGTAGGAACTACAACTGATGTACAACCACCAGCTAAGTTGGGAATATGGTCAAATGTCAGTGAACTAAACTTATTTTTATCTTATGCCTTTGTTTGGGAAATACAGTGAGAAGAAAAGAAAAAAAAAGCACCATGCCATAGGCTGTACCTGTTTTTCAAAAGTGAATGATCAGGTTCAAAAGGCTTAAATAGCAGATGTGAAGCAAGATGCTCTGATACGAATCATCCCTATGGGAAATAAACTATAACCGGTATCCTCAGGGTGAAAGGAGACTGTATGGGTTTGAATGGTATTTGCTGAAGCAAGGTCATCATGGCTAAATAGCAATTTAGGATGCATAACAGTCAGTAGAGACATTTGGTCCTTGGTTGTCTGTAAATTAAGGTATTAAATTTGTAACATACTGTTTTTAATTCAGTTAAAATATAATTGTGTTTACTCAATCAGAGTTGTTGGACAATGTAATTTCTGAGTTCTAATCTGTTTTTTAAAAAGGCAGAGCAAGCATTGATTGTCCTCATTAAAGTTTGAACAGCAGCTATAAAAGCAGCATGATGGAGCTAAACATCAGCTTAAGGAGAAAAAAGAAGGGAAATGATGGAACCAAGAGAGGGAACAAGGAGGGAAGCTCGAATTTTCTCACCTGTTTTGAGTCACTCTCTTAGTCCATTTGTACTACTGTTACAGAATACCTGCAACTAAGGAATTTATAAAGAATGGAGATTTACTTCTTATGGTTCTGGAGCCTGGGAAGTCCAAGGTCGAGGGACCTGCATCTGGCTAGGGCCTTCTTGCTATGTCATCACATAGCAGAAGGCAGAAGGGCAAGAGAGCATGAAAGAGAGGGGGGGGGTTAGAGAGAGAGAGAGAGAAAGAGAGAGAGAGAGAGAGAGAGAAGGTCAATCTCATCCTTTTATCAGGAACCCACTCTCAGGATAACTAACCCACTCCCCCGATAAAGACATGAATCCATTCATGAGGGGAGGCCCCTAGTGCCTTAATCACCTCTTAAAGGTCTCACTTCTCAACACTGTTCTATTGGGGATTAAGTTTCTAGCACATAGACTTTGGGGAACACATTCAAACCAAAGCAGTCTCCCACTTGGGTTATTTGCTTTGGGGTAAAAGGACTCTTCAAAATGAGCATGTGACAAGATAAAGCACGGCAAAGTTGCTGACAGCTAGAAGAATTTATCTTAAATGTTCCAAAGGCAGCATTAGGGAGAGCAGAGATTCCTAGGGGTCTGCAAGCAGGAGAGGTACTAGGGTAAACATGTAGGAAAAGCACCACATAAGTTTAGAAAATTAGAAAAAAGGAAAAATAAGTGCAGTATGCTGGAAAGAACTGGAAGACTGTGAAACAAATTTTAATTTGAATGCTTTTCTTCATCTATCATTCAAAACATTTTTAAAATTTATTTTATTATGACCTGGTGATTTGATATTCTCCATTTTCACTAAATATAATCTCTGAATTAGTAAGTGAAACAGTAACGGTTTTGGCCTGTTGTGTTACTATGCAGTTAGACAGACGACTAGTCAATAGTCCAGGATGAATGGAATATTATTGCTCATAATAACTTTAGGGTCTCACGGACAGTTAATGGCCTTTGGAAGGAAATACTACTCAAGCCTCAAATTCTAGCTGAGCTCTGCATGCTATAAGGGCAGGAGAACTTCGACCAGATGAGTCCCTTTCACAAGCACATGTCATGCTGTGTGGATCCGGCTGTGGAAACAGTCTGCCAATCTTATCTTCAGAAACACATAGTCGGTGTTCAGCCAATAATGAATGTCAAAATAATGCTTAGCTTCCCTTTGGGTGATTCAAAGGGCTCTGGCCAGAAAATAGGCATAATAACGTTTCTGGTATGTTTCTCATTAATTGTCCTTCAAACTGAGAGAGGTATTTTCAGAAGATTGTTTGCTTCTGCTGAAAGATCAGGGAGCAGCAAACAGTGTGAAAAATACAGAATTGGACAAATCATTAAGAGTGATATAGTACACAATGAAAATGTAAGTCCAATTTTGGCACTGGCATCTGAGAAATGCTTCTGTATATCTACTATATTACAGTAGTTAACTGCTATGGCACTTCTGAGAATCCATGTGCAAAGTCAACATTTACGTACACAGATGCTCCTAGACTTATGATGGGATTACACCCAATAAGTCCATAGTAGATTGAAAATATCATGTTGAAAATGCCTTTAATATACCTAATCTACCGAATGTCATAGTTTATCCTAGACTACCTTAAATGAGCTCAGAACACTTACATTAGCCTACAGTTAGACAAAATCATCTGGCACCACAGTACACTGTAGGGTATCGGCTGCTTACCCTGTTATTGCATGACTGAGTAGGAGCTGTGGCTTGCTGTTGCTGCTCAGCATCACTATAGGGTATCTTATTGCATATCACTAGCCCGGGAAAAGATCAAAATTCAAACTTTGAAGCACAGGTACTACTGAATGTGTATTGCTTTTGCACCATCGTAAAGTGGAAAAATTGTAAGTTGGACCATCATAAATCAGGGACTGTCTGTAATGAGTCACATGCTTCTTCTTTTTCCCTTTACCCAATCAAACTTTTAGCCCTAACTCAAAGCAAAGAAGAAAAGCCCCCAAAG
This sequence comes from Galeopterus variegatus, assembly GCF_000696425.1. Classification (NCBI taxonomy): domain Eukaryota; kingdom Metazoa; phylum Chordata; class Mammalia; order Dermoptera; family Cynocephalidae; genus Galeopterus; species Galeopterus variegatus. Next base: position 248,904 of record NW_007726461.1, read on the forward strand.
TCCAGGATCAGAGAAGTGGAGATAGGAAATGGGACAATCCTTGCACGGACATATGGGGAGAGTACTCAAAGAGCTACATGTGAAAGGGAGAAGTTGGTGGATAAAGGTCCCATCCCAGTTTTGTTTGCTATCCTACCTCCCTTCCAGACAAAACAAAAATGTTGGTAAAGAGATGGTCGTGATAAAATATGTCATTAAGGAAAGTAGATGCAGGCTTGAGAGATGAAACACCACTTCGCAGCAAGGAACATGAGAGTGAGTAATGAATGGCTGGCAAACTTCTAGTGACATAACCATGGCAGAGAAGGACTAGCCTCTGAAAGCTGAGGCCGGACGGAACTGAGACCAGGAGATAAAGACGGTAAAGTCTTAAAAAAAGTATTTTCTCCAAAACTTCCTCTGCAGGGGTAATTTAAAACAAGCTGTTAGTGATGAAAAGGTGTTCCAGAGGAGTATATATTTCACCGATTCCTCTGGTTTCTTTGTTCCGAGGAAATGTTTAAAAAGTTTTTTCCCATAGATCTCAGTATTCCCCTTTCACCTTTATAACTGGGCTCATGTTGTTTTATGCTGATTTTAATGGGGTTTTGTTTTATTGTAACTATTTTTTAATTGTAAAAGATCTCAAATCCTTTCTGGGAATTGACAGGGTATAAATTATTATTTTTTTAATTTAATTCTGTACAAGCTCAGTACTTCTTAGATTTTGTAAATTAGAGGAAATAGAGATGAAAATAAATACACATAGATACTTTATTTTAATCTCTATTATATATTACGATTTTATATATCTGTATAAAATATATACATATATTTATATTAAATACAAATATATATATTCAATGACAGGAAAAGGATGGATGTGTGATTCTTTAAAAAAAACAGTTTAATGAATCAATTATTTGTTTAAGGTTAGCAACTGTCTTCACATGAAACTTACTTTGAGGAAATATGTGTAATGCTCCTAAAACAAAAATTGGTAGTGTTTACAATAATTCAGAATCTCAGAAAGAGTATGAAGAACAATAATGCAAAATTTGTAAAACTGGAGGAAAATAGAGATATTAATACAAAAGCTGTCTTCATGTCAGTGGAATAAAGTCCCTGCATGCTAAAACTTTCACTGATTATACACATTCAGAAGCTTGTGGGATGAAAGTTTCCTTACTACAAAAATTACGTAGAAGAGTTTGTGCTTTACTTTGCCAAGGCAGATGCACCAATTTGGAAAAGAAAAATGGATGAAAAAGTAGTAATAGGAAATGGAGAGAATAAACCTGCTGTAATACTGCTGACTCTTTGTAAGCTCCCTATGAGCCAAGCACCTTTTTGTGTGCTTCACGTGAATTTACTTGTTAAAAATCCCAGCTGCCTTGTGACACAGGCTCAGAAAGGTTATGTTGTTTGTTGCAGGCCATGCACTCATCAGAGGCAGAGCCAAGATTCAAACTCTAGTTACCTGACTCTACAATTTACCTTTACTGTAAAGTACTTAAAGAAATGAGCAGGAATGGAAAAATGACAAAATGGAGGAACAGACCAGTCTTCCTATTCTAACAAAGTTCATTAATAGAAAAGCTTATAAAGGAAACAAGATTGAGGAGATTATGAATGAAATATGCAGTTGTACATCTTGGGGTACCTAATTTACTAATTAATATTCATTGAATATCTAACGTTTTCAAGACACAATGCCAGCCATTGAGGATGGTGAAAGTAATTTGTCTGTTTATTTGACTTTTTCTCTTTACAAGAAGATCCTTCAGTGACACCCCGATGCTTCAGAAAAAAAAAATTAAATCCTTGGTTTGACATCAAGGCCCTTTGTGATCGAGTCTTACTCTATGACAGTGCTCTTTTAGCCTGTTCTTAAAACATTCTGAAATAGTCACAGGTCATCTTTTAAGTCTTGGAGAATTATTATAGGCTGTTTCCCTTGACAAACATGTTTCTTTCCCGCCACTTTTTAATCTGGCTAAAAGAAACCCTTCTTAAACCTTCAACTTAAACACATTTTTTTGAAGTCTTGTCTGACAAATGCAGGTCTGTTCTCACAGTCTTTCACATTATCATTATAAGTTTATTTCTCTCCACCACTAAAATTTAAAATTCTTTTAGTCAGGTACTATGCCTTCTATCTTTTTTTCCCCAGCATTAAGCCTGGTCATAGGAGCCATAGAAAGATATTTGTGTTAATTCTTAGATGAATGGCTTATTTTAAATTGCTAGCATATGTAGCACATATAATAGTTATCAAATTTAAATACAATAGAAAACCAGAAGACAAATAAAATAGCAATATTTGACTTTGCTATCATCTGAATATTTGACCCCTCCAAATTTCATGTGGAACTTAATTCCCAATATGGTATACTTAAAAGGTGATTGGATTATGAGGACTATGCTCTCATGAATGGATTAATCCAGTCATGGAGTAATGGGTTAATGGATTAATAGGTTATCAGGGAATAGACTGGTGGCTATATGAAAAGAGCAAGTGAACATATAAAAGTATTCCAGCCATTCTCACCTTGTGATAGCCTGTGTCATCTAGGGACTCTGCAAAGAAATCCCACCCAGAAGAAAGCCCTCACCCGATGTGCTCCCTGGACCTTGGACTTCCCCACTCCCAAACTGTAAGAAATAAATTTAATTTTCTTTTTAAATTGCCAAGTTTCAGGTATTCTGTTATCAGCAACAGAAAACAGACATACAGACATTTTTGAAATGTCTTCTTTTTGAAATGTCCCTTTCTCATTTCACAAAGGATTTGAAGCATCTTACAAAAATGTTTTAATACAAAAGATAAAATATATAATTAAAGGAGCCATTACAAATAGGAAATAATCAAATCTGGGGCTGAATAAGCACAGTAAAAATGCATGCTATACTGTAGTATAGAGTGAGGAATGAGAATCCACAAATATGGTCTACAGTGACCAAAACAGGATCTGTTGCCAGATTCATAGGGGCCATAATATGAAGACAAATTAGTATTTCAGCATAAGCAGAGCTATTCTAGATTGGTAAACCAGAGGGAAATTTCTTCCTTGGTCCCTCATAAAGAGACTCTGTGTGATAAAGAGTTCAAAGTTTTCCTATGCTAAGGTATTTCACATAGCTCTCTCAAATAAAGTCTTTCAATGCAGGTCAATGGCCTAACACTAAAGCATAATTCAGTAAAAGTAAACCTAAGAGGGGTCAGAATAATACTGGCCAACACAATACATAGAGCTTTGATGATCATACACAACCCAAAGGTAATGTTCAGGACAGACAGAAGAGCATGTGTTACAAAACCTTCAGGAAATATTCCATAAATGTTATATCTCAAAATCGGCATTTAATAACAGCCCAACAGCAGGAAATTCAAGTTTATATTATTTGACAAGGACCTAAAAATGAGAACTTCTGTTCTTCTGATTAAAGTACATTCATATCTATCGTCAACCAATTGAGAATGGTAAGCATCAAATAAAACATCTAATGAAAAATTTTGCCTGAGCACATGGCCAAAAAAATGCCTTTAGCAAGTACACTTGCTGAATTTTTAATTTTTTTTCCTTAAAAATTAGTCCTGGGTCTATGTCAGCAAATAGAAAATTTAAAAACTAGCAAAAAGTGTTCTAAAACAAGCCATCATCAAAGAAACTCTGATAGTTTCTTAAAATGAATATTATTAATAAACAACAACAGTATTTTAAAAAGTGTGTGTGTGTGTGTGTGTGTGTGTGTGTATGTGTGAATAGTCTGTACAGAATTTCTAATGGAAAAAATATCTTCCTGGTATATCCTCCAAGATGAATGAGTTACAAACTAAAATCCTATTTATTTTGAAATCATGTTGGAAAAGTATATCTGAAAAATGAGAAAATTTTCGTTTTAAAGTATCTAAAATTGTGTCTTATTTTTAGTAAGAATATAGAAATTCCTGAAGGATTGTCTCTGTAACACCAAGAAAATCAGGGATGTGCAGCTCTCTCAACTTTTGGGAGAAGCATTTCCAGTAGCCCAAGTTCTGACCTCTAATGACAGTAACAAGATCATCTGTTAGAAACAAAAGACATATATCCTGGGGAATGTGCACAATCTGAGAGAACATTCTACCAAAACCCACATGGTGGCCAACTGATAGTACCAGGACCAGAATGCAAGTGCAGTGAACATTTATGTGTTACTTTCTCAATGTCTTTTTCTCCTTTTCCCACCTAACAGAACTTTCACTTTCCCAGCTACACAGATGGAATGGGCCATAATTGGTCAAAGCCAATTATTGCAGTCCATTTCTTTGGCAACAATTCTTGGTACAGTATCAAAAACAATGAGCTACAGGGAAGTAATATTTCTACACTAGGCAAAATTATAAGATGGCCCCCATGATCTCTCAGGCTTATGTTACATTATACAGGAGTAGGGATTTTTCCAATGTAACCAAGGTTACTAATCAGACTAGCTTTAAGGTAGGAAGATTATCTGGGTCTACCCAACTAAATTTGCATGAGCCCTTTAAAAGAAAAATGTTTTCTCAAGCTGGTAGCATAAAAAGAATTTGGAGAGGCATGAGATGGGTTTAACATGTTGTTCCTGGCTTGAAAATGGAGGGGATCATGTGGTAAGGAATATGGGTGGACTCTAAGAGATGAGAACAGTTGACATCTAGCAACAAAATGGAAACCTCAGTGCAACAACCCCAAGGAACTTAATTCTTAAAATAAGAAGAATTACCTTGGACAATAACTTTTTTTCCAGAGTTACCAAATGAGAATTCAGTTGGGCAGACATCTTGATTTCAGTCTTGTAAAACCCAGAACAGAGAACCTAGTAACTCCTTGTTGAGTGTCTGGCCTATAGAAACTATGGGATAATAAATTTTCATTATTTAATCCTTTGGTCTGTGGCAATTTGTCACATAGCAATAGGAAAGTACATTTCTAGAGGTGAATTAAATAGCCCTGGATGCTTATGGCAGCCATCTGTCAAACATGAGGGAACATTCTATTAAGAATTCCACCAACAGCACAGAAGAAGAGCAAATAAATAGAATGAGAAAAAGAATAACTTTGGTACCTATGCAATATTATTAAACCTTTCCTGATACTTGCATACTTTTGGAACTTTTCAGTATAAGAGTTAAAATGTTCCATTTGTTGCTTATAGAGTCAGAGTTTGGATTTCTGTTGCTTGTGCTTAAAAATACTCCAGTGGATTCACTAAATTTTTTGACTCCTAGATCACATGACTTTGTTCACAACGACATTGGCTAGAAAATAATGTTTTTATCCTTGAGTTTCAGTTTCTATAAACATATGACTTACTGCAATAACTATTATAAATATGTGGAATAAAGTAAGGAAAAATACAGACAAGATAAAACATGGGTATTTCAGAAAAGATATGTAAACTTGAATGTTGGGTCCACCACCAGCTGACCTGAATAGCCCTTGCCTTGCTATCAGTCTCTCCCTTGGTGTCCCTTCTGGTGGGCGGGCAGATTGCCCAGATTCCTCTTTCCCTGGTCCCCATTGGGATGAGACAGAGGAAGAGAGCCATGAAGAGAGGTGAGCACAGCTGCCAGCCCCAACCAGCCCATTAAAGAACACTCAGACGCGGCGGGGATTCTGTCAAGCAGTTTCGTTTATTATCACACAAGCACTTGCTTTTAAAGGAAAATGGGGAAGGGAGGTTTTTACATCCTCCAATCAGCTTAAAAGTTACGAGAGCATGCATCCTGTCTCAATGCCTAGCTATTGCAATCACACAGTGTTCACTAGTGCGGAAGCACATATTCAGCCAATAAGGGCTAAGGCAAGGTTCCCGCAGACACTCCCACCCTACTTCCTCCCAGTGCCATCTTAGGCTGCCACATTAATATGCCCTTGTGGGCCCATAATGGCACCGCTTGTAATGTCACTTAAGGTGGCGTTAGTTTTTAAGGCCCAACACTAGAAGAATATAAATTGAAATTTTAATTTTGCTAAATAAAATATCTGAAAAGTTGAATATATTGATGGCTTAATAGCATACAGGATAAAGCAAAAAAATTAGTTTGCTAAAAGATAGGTCAATAGACATTATCCAAATTGAAATACAAAAGGGGAAAAACTAATATACAATATAAACAGAACAAAGTTTTAGAGTGACACTGTCAAATGATTTAGGGGAGATAAAATTACTCACAAAAAATATTTGAAGAGATGATGATTGAGAAAATTCCAATTTTAATAAATGACATCAATTCACATATTCTTGATAGTCAGCAAATACCATGCAAGTTAAGAATTTTAAAAAGATGTATATCTACACATACTAGAGTAAAACTATTAATAACCAAATATAAATAGAAAGGCTTCAAAACACTCAAAGAAAGATAATACCTAGTATGTGCAGGAAAACAACAGGAATGACAGCAGACTTGTTGCCAGAAAAATGAAAGATAGAAAATAATGGAATATATTTCCAGCACCGAAGAGAAAAAGAAAAATCTCCTCTTTCATTTATGATTTTATTTATTTGAGTCTTATCTCTTTTCTTCTTAGTCTAGCTAAGGGCTTGCCATTTTTTTCTTTTCTTTTTAGAAAAGCAATACTTAATTTTTTTCTTTCTTTTTTAAAATTTTCTATTTGATTTATTTTTGTTTTGATCTTCATTATTTTCTACCATCTGCTAACTTTGGGATTAGTTTATTCTTCTATTTCTAGTTCCTTGAGGTGTAATGTTAGATTGTTTATTTGAAATCTTTTTCATTTTAAATGTAAGCTTTTATCAATATAAACTTTTATCATAGAACTTTCTTTTGTTGTGTTCCAAAACTTTTGGTATGTCATATTTTTTATATTTGTCTTGAGTTGGTTTTTTTAATTGTTTTAATTTTCTTTTTGACCCAATGGTTGTTCAAGAATGTGTTGTTTAGTTTCTATGCATTTGTGAATCATTTCATTTTCTTGATGCTATTAATTTCCAGTTTTATTCCATGCAGTTAGAAAAGAAAAGATACATAGTAAGATATCAATCTTCTTAAATTTGCTAAGACTTGTTTTGTGACCTAGCATGTAATCTATCCTGGAGAATGTTCTGTGAAAAGAATTTGTATTCTTTTCAGGTTAGGTAGAAAGTTCTGTATATACTTGTTAGGTCCATTTATTCTCTAGTACTGTTAAAACTCACAGTTGGTTTACTGATTTTCTGTCTGGATATTCTGTTCACTATTGAAAGTAGGATACTGAAGTTTCTTACTATCATCATATTGCTATCTAATTCTCCTTTAAGTTCTGTCAATATTTGCATATACACTTAGGTGCTCTGATGTTAGATGCATATATATTTACAATTGTTAGATCTTCCTGTTGAATTTACCCTTTTGTCATTATATAATAACCTTCTTTATTTCTAGAGCTTTTGATTTTATTTTGTCTGTTATAAGTGTAGCCACTCCTGCTTTCTTTGTGTTAATTATCATTTGTGTTGAATACCTTTTTCTGTCTTGTCACTTTCAGGCTGTATGTGTCCTTGAGTCTAAAGTAAAATGAAAAAATAAATAAATAAAATAGAAGATATTACAATGGATGCCTGGAAAATATAAAGGATCATAAAGGACTATTATGAACAATTGTATGCCTACAAATTGAATAACACAAAAATGGCTAAAGTTTTAGAAACATTCAACCTACCAAGACTGGACTGAATCAAGATTCAATGCAACTCCTATCAAAATTCCCATGGAATTTTTCACAGATAATTTTTTTAAATCCTAACATGTGTATAGAAACATAAAGGCTCTGAATAACCAAAACAACATAGAAAAAACAACAAAATTGGAGGCATCATGCTTCCTGATTTTAAATTATGCTACAAAGGTATTGTGATCAAAATGGTATGGTGCTGGGGGGCCGGCCCGGTGGCTCACTGCTACAGTGCGCCGCTTGGGAGCGTGGCGGCGCTCCCGCCGAGGGTTCGGATCCCACATACAGACCGGTTCCCGCTCACTGGCTGAGCGAGGTGCGGGCGCGGCACCGAGGGTTGCGATCCCATTGCCAGTCCCGGTCCGGTGCAGGCGTGACACTGAGGGTTGCGATCCGTTGCTGGACACGAAAAAAAGACAAAAAGAAAAAAAAAATGGTATGGTGCTGGCATAAAAATAGACATACAGACCAGTGGAATAGAATACAAGGGCCAGAAATCAAGCAATGCATATACTGTCAACTAATTTTTGACAGGGTTACCAAGAATGCATGATGGGGAAAAATAAACTCTTCAAAAAATGATGTTAGGAAAACTGGATATCCACATACAAAAATAACAAAATTAGGGCCGGCCCGGTGGCGCACTGGAGAGTGCGTCGCTTGGGAGCACAGCGGCGCTCCCGCCGAGGGTTCGGATCCCACATACAGACCGGTTCCCGCTCACTGGCTGAGCGCGGTGCGGGCGCAACACTGAGGGTTGCGATCTCATTGCCGGTCCCTGGTACGGGAGCGACACCGAGGGTTGTGATCCCATACTGGTCAGTAAAAAAGACAAAAAGAAAAAAAATAAAAATAACAAAATTAGACCCTTATTTTACATCATACACAAAAATCAGTTCAAAATGGTTTAAAAATTGTAATGTAAGCTTGAAACCATTAAACTCCTAGAAGAAAACATAGAGAACAATTCTCTTGATATTGGTCTTGGCGACAATTTTTTGGATATGACAACAAAACCATGGGTAACAAAAGCAAAAATAATCAAGTGGGAATGCATTAAAATAAAAATCTGCATAGAAAAGGAAACAATCAATGAAATAAAAGGCAACCCATGGAGTGGAAGAAAATATCTATGAACCATATGTCTAAAAATGAATTAATATCCAAAATGTACTAAAAAAACTCATTCAGGTCAACAACAAAAAGACTAAGCTGGTTTAAAAATTGGCAAAGGTCTTGAATAAACATTTTTTCAGAAAAGGCATACAGATGGCCAACAGATAAATGAAGATGTATGCAGCATTATTAATTATCAAGGAAATGCAAATCAAAATTACAATGAAATATCATATCATAACTGTTAGGATGGCTATTATGAAAAAGACAAGCGTTGGTAAGTATGTGGAGAAAAGGGAAACCTTGCATACTGCTGGTGAGAATGTAAATTAGTACAGCCGTTATGGAAAACAGTATGGAAGTTTCTCAAAAAATTAAAAATGGAACTACCATATAATTCAGCAATCCCTCTTCTGAATACATATCTAAAAGATATGAGATCAGTATTTTAAGGAGATATCTACACTCCCATGTTCACTGCAGTGTTATTTACAATAGGCAAGATATAGAAACAAACCATATCTATTGATGTCTGAATGAATAAAGAAATTGTGTGTGTGCATGTGCATGTGTGTGTTTGTAAAATACATACAATGGAATGTTATTCAGTCTTTAAAAAGAAAGAAATCCTGTCATTTGGAACAACATGAATAAACTTAAAAGTCATTATGATAAATGAAATAAGACAGACACAGAAAGAAAAATACTTCATTATCTCGTTTATATGTGGAAAATAAAAACGTCAAATTCATAAAAGCAGAGAGTAGAATAGTAGTTAGCAGGGGTGGGGAAGTGAGTGAGAGAAATGGTGAGATACTGGTTGAAGGGTACAAAGTTTTAGTTGTGTAGAATGAATAAGCTGTAGAGATTAGCAAGGGGGCTGCAATTAATAACACTGTATTGTATATGTAAAATTTGCTTAGAAAGTAGATCTTAAGAGGCCGGCCCCGTGGTTCACTCGGGAGAGTGCGGGGCTGGTAGCCTCAAGACCGCGGATTCGGATCCTATATAGGGATGGCCGGTGTGCTCACCCCTTACTGGTCAAAAAAAAAGTAGATAGATATTAAGCATTTTTAGCACACACACACACACACGAAGTATTAATCATGTGAAAAGATGGATATTGTTAGCTAGCTTAACTGGAATAATTAATTTACTGTGTGTGTATAACAAAACATCATGCTGTACACCTTAAGTAGATACAATCTGAATTAAAAATCTAATTTAAATAAAAGACAGTAATAATCACCCTGAACTCTAAATCTAACAAAAAAAATCCCTCAAAATGAAAAATACATGTGGAGAATGTGGAAAGACAGGAATCTTCATATATTTTTCGTGAGAATGTAAAATTTCATATTGGAAAATAATTTGTCATTTTCTTAAAAGTTTAAACATAATTATATCATATGATCTACCAGTTCTATTCTAATGCATCTAATTAGGAGAATGAATACAAGCATCCACCAAAAATTTTTCATGTGAATTTTCATAGCAGTATTATTCATAAAAGCCAAAAAGTAGAAAAAACCCACATATCAACCAACTGGTAAATGGATATCTTTAGAAACGTGGTATATCCATATAATAGAATACCACTGGTTAATAAAAAATAAAAACTGATATTTACTATTCATGGAAGAAACCTATAAAGCTAAATGCTAAGTGAATAATGGAAGACACAAAGACCATATTGCATGATTACATTTACTTCTAATGTCTAAGACAGGAAAACCTATAGAAACAGAAAGCAGATTAGTGGTGCCTGTGACCTATGTGGAAAGGATAATTAGCTGTAAATTGGCATGAGGAATTTTATCAGGGTAAAACTAGACTATGGTGATGTTGGACAACTCAGTAAATTTACTAAAATTTATTAAATTGTCCAATTAAAGTGGATGAATTTAATGACATGTATATAAATTATAACCCAATAAAGTTGTTTAGGAAGTGGAGAGATAAAGAAATTTTTAGACAAACAAAAACTTGAAGGAATTTATTACCAGCATATACATACTTCAAGAAATACTGAGGTAAATTTCAGGCTGTGGAAAAATTTTAGAAGATGGGGGTTCAGATATGCAGGAAGAAATAAAAAGCACCGGAAACAGTAAATATGAGAGTAAATATAAAATACTCTTTTGACTCTTGCTTATTTAATGCAATATATTTTGGAACTCAAAATATATGTAGAAGTAAGACATACAATAGCATTACCACAAAGAGTGAGAGGAAGGGATAAATTAAATTATAGTATTGTATAATTTTTACGTAATTCAGGAATTAGTATGATATTAATTCAATGTAACCTGAAACAAGTTAAGGAAAAATATGTAAAATTTTAGTACACTCACTAAAAATTTTAAAATAATTTATCAATAAAAAGTCAATAAAGAAAATAGGATGCTGTGGGGGAAAAAGCTTGATTAATCAAAAGAAAAGAGGAAAGGAGGAATAAAGAACTAAAGGAAAGATGGAGTAAATAAAAGCAAAGTGCAAGATAATAGACTTAAATCTAACAATATCAGGAATTATATTAAATGCAAATTAACTAAAGACTAAAATGAAAAGATAGAGATGGTTAGATTGACATAAAAAATAAAGGAACCAACCACATGCTTTTTACAAATAACATCTTCAATAAATATAAGGATATAAATATATTTAAAATAGAAAGATGAGAAAAGAAAGCAGGTGTAGCTATATTAATATCAAAACAAATAGATCTTAAGACAATGAGTATTATTAAAAACAGAGATGAACATATCATACTGATAAAAGTATCATTTCCTGAAGATATTATAATCCTAAACGTGATGTATCTATATGTATACACCTAATAACATAGCTTTAAAGACATAATACAAAAAGTGATAGAAATACAAGCAGAAATAGACAGATCCACAATTCTAGTCGGAGATTTTTAACACTACTTTCTCAATGATAGATAAAACAAGCCCAAAAATAAAAAATAGGTAGGCTTACAGAAGATTAAAATAATTTCAATAACTGACTTGAATTAGTAGACATTTGTAAAGCATTTCACAGACAACTGCTTGATGCACATTCTTTTCAAGTGCACAAAGAATGTTCACACCCTTCCAGAAAGAGACCATATATTGTTTAATAAGCAAGAATCAATACCTTTCAAAGGTTTTAAATCATATAGAGTATGTTCTCTGACCACAATAGACCAAATTATAAATCAATAACAAAAAAATTTTTAGAAAATTTCCAGATATTTAGAAATTAAGTAATAATCAATGGGTCTAAGACACTACAGTGGAAATTAGGAAATATTTTGAACTGAATGAAAATGAAAATATAACTGGTAAGGAAAGATTTAATGGATCTATGACTCCTCCAAAGGCAAATACTCTAGGAAATTATTAATCTTTACCAAACCTATTTATAATCATGCTAATAGTGGAATTTACTAAAAGAAATATTAAAAGAAATCTATTTTAGTACAAAGATTTTTTAGCAGGATATATCTGATCTTTCTAAATGGCTTATTTTTAAAAAAACACATGCACCTGGAATTTATCATTTATGGATCTTTGAGGATTGGCTAGAAAGAAAATCACAAACATGTCCAATCTATGTGATAATGGAGAATAAAATTAAGAAGCTCAAAACGGAAATTGTTTCTTTTGAGAATGATGTCCCACATACATTGTCATATACTGCTAAGTTATTCTGAATACAAAATGCTGCCTAGAGCAATGTAAAATGACAAATTAGAAAGCTGTCTAGAGAATAAGGTCACTGCAGTACTATTATTTATATATATCTACATAAAACATATATACACATGCACATATATATGTACATACCCACCTATATACACCTGTCAAAGGACTCTTATCTAGAACATATTTAAGAATATTTTAAAAATCCTACAAATCAACAATAAAATGGCAAAGAAAACAATACAATGGAAAAAAAGACCTGCAGAAACACTTCATAAAAGAACATATCCATATGGCTATGTGAATACGAAAAGATTGTTAGTTATCAGATAAATGCAAAATTAAAATCATAATAAAGTATATGTACAGAGAAATGCCTACAATTTTTAAAATTAACAAATCAAATGTTGGTGAAATTTGAAACTGCTAAAACTCCTATATATTGTTGATGGGAGTATAAAGTAGTATAGTCACCTTTGTTAAGTTTTTTTCTAACAACGTTCGGCACACGCCCACATTATAACGCACTTCTATATTCAATAGAAAGAAGTGCGTATGTCCACACAAAATCTTTCACAAGAATCTTCACAGTAGTTTTATTCATATCTCCAAAGTGTAAACAACTCAATGTCCATCAATGGTAAATTAAATAAGTTAAATTTTAAAATCCATTGCTTATAAGTAAAAAGAAACATGCTACACTTAGTGCAACAAGATAGATAAACTTATGTTCAGTAGAAGAAGTCAGATACAAAAGAATACATACTGTATGGTTCCATTTATACTAAGTTCAAGAATAGGTAGAATTAAAATTATTGTGATAGCTGTCAGAATAGCGGTCAGCTCAGGGAGAGGATATTGAAAAGATAGAGAGATAGGAGAGTTTTGATAGCAGGTAAACATATGTCAAAATCCATCGTGTTGTACATTTAAGATTTGAGCATGTCACTATGCATAAACTTTAAATTAATTATACCTTAATAAAGTACTTTTAATATGAAAGAAAAAACAAAGTAGCACATATAAGCTCAATTAATAGCTAAAAACAGGTCCATCAAACAATTTTCATCAAATGTAAGAACGATTACTTGACTTAATGGTCTCCATATAACCATCTCATTTGACATCAATTTCAAATAATTAAGATTTATTTTTTTCTAAAAAAAGAAGAAATAAGATACACTTTTTGAAATAATGGTCATATTATATCCGTGTTTTATAGGAGAGCCTTCATGAAAATCATCACCCTTAAAGTTCGACTGGATTCAGTTTTATATAAACTTTAGTACTCAGAAGTCAATAATAGCTTTTCATAGACTGACACATTACTAGTTTTTTCACTGTGTTAAAATCCATAAAACAATAAACAAAAGTTGAAATTAAGTTCACCTGAAAGTACAGAACTAAATTAGTCATAAATACCAATGTTTTAAACAATATATAAAATACAAAATGTATTGTCCACAAAGCAAAAATGGGAGAATTAATCATCTAGGTATTTCTGAATTTCAAAAAGAATTAAAAACATTCAAGACTGAGAAGTAAAGTTCATCCAGTCCTGACTCAACGGGAAATTCCTCAAGTGGAATTTTGTATCAGGGTGTTATGTGATATAAAATAAACAATGGTCTAAATATTATTCCTGCAACAAATGTAATAACATATTTTCTGTAGTGTTCCCTGATAAAAGCTGAAAATGACATTACCGAACACACCCTAATAGCAATCCTACAAAAGCTTAAGATAAATATCATACAAGAACACGGTTTTTCTCTTCCCGAAGTAGAATTAAAACTACGTAGATGAGTAGAGCTCAACATATCAATTTTGTTGGCCTGTAGAAATACTGGCAAAACAGAAAGAAATAATACTCTATTTTAAGGTGACATTATAGCTCAGTAGAAATTGTAGGTGACTTGTTATTTACACATGTAGTGTATTTGTATACAAAGTACCCAGACCTAAACCTGAACAAAAATTTCAATATAACTGCTAAAATTAATGGAGTACCCCATGTTCTCATCTCCTCAACAAAAATATATGCAAGTATTGTCTGTTTCGGGATCCCAAGGTCCTTGAACGCTCTTAAAATCAGCAAATAGGTGTCCCATTCTAGAGAATGTAACAACTGCAAACTTCCAAGCCTTTTGAAATACAAAAACGAATTATACTCTCAGTTTTTTGACCAGAAACTCTGCCTTTACTATATCTAGCAAATTGATTTCAGAAATGGGTCAATGACCTCTGTTTATGTTGAAAAGATTTGAAGGAGTAAGACAAGAAGAAGTAATTCCATATACTGTCATACCTTATTTACTTAATTATGATGTGTCAGTAATAGACTGCCTATAATTACAGACGACATTTTCTTACATTCTTCAAAATAAGGAAATGGAGGCTACCATACAACTAGAAAAAAATCTTGAAAATCAAGTTATGAATTATTTCACAGCTGAGAATAAAACTTGTGAGCACTGTGACTCTGGGTGTCTATGTGTATCTGTGCCTGTGGGAGAATAAGTTTGTATGTTTGGTTTCTTGTTCTGGTAGCTATGATCATAAAACCATTACAGAGCATTATCTATAGGTCATACACACCTCATCTATTCAATGAGGAATCACTTTGTGAAGAAAATAAGGTTTTGTTCTAAATGTGTAAACATTAAATTTGTCATTGAGTATCTTCCTCATTGTTGTACAAGTGCTCGAGTTGTCTCTCCTATGTAGTTTTACCCAGAAGATAAATGAAACTTCAACATTTATTGCTTTTTCTCAAGAAAGGTTGTGAGTATAATACAGAATGTCCCATAAAAATCTACCAGCATTATTTTCTATCCAGTACAAAGCACGACTACGTTTGGTAATCAACATATAACTTTATGCATGTTCCTTTTTAAGAGGAGATTCAACACTTTACAAAACGAATGAAATACCATTGAATTTGCTCACATTAGTCAAATCACAAAAGCTAGCTTTATGCCCTTTCTTCCCCAAAGCAGTTCAGCTATCACAGTCCTCCTTTCTAATCCCTATCAGAGGACAGTGGGCTGCAAAAATACATACATTGGTATCTTGTCAGGTATAATTGCAGAGTTTTAATCTATTTTATGAAACACCACAGATAGATATAGAATGCCAACCAGAAAACTCTCTGAGGATACGGTGTTGTTACTGTACTTTCCTTTACTCTAAAGTTCATGTTAAAGTCTTATTAGAATATCATGTGGAAAAATTGAAGATAGTTAACTTTATGAATCTATTGCTACCATGAAAAGATAATGAAAACGTACACACCATGGATATAATTACATAAAACCAACAAAAATTTGTTATAAAAATCTTTCAACAGTCATTTTAACCATAAAAACTAAAAATGCAGTGTAAACAAACTATTAGACAATGGTTTGTGGTAGGCAGAGAAAAAAGTTTCAAAGTATATCATTAAACATTCATAACAATGCACCCAGGATGAAACAAACCACACAAATTAATTGAGTATACATGTCTTCATGAAATATAGTTCCAGTGACCTGTGATTTTCTTAAAATATTGTGTTTATATTCCAAAGCACTTTATGAAGCATCTAATTAAAACATGGTGGTACTGGAATATTTTTATGCAGGCAAACAAACTGCTATCCATAGTCATGAATTAGTTGCAAGTATGTCAATTAACTGGTGGTAATTGTCAGAGGAAGAATAAAGGCTAATAAACAAAAGTTATTTAAACGTCCTGATTATAAAATGTTGAAATCAATATATAAAATGTATATTATTAATGAATTAAAATTATCTTTCTTAAACATACAATTAACTTATTTCACTTTAATAAAGGCCATTTATGTTTGTGAAGTACTCTAGAGTTTGAAAGACTACTGTCTACCAAATCCCTATAAGAAAAAATGATTTCCATATTTTATTTAATAAATTTGTAAATTGTAGGACTGTGCTGTCGTTTGAATGTTCCCCCAAGCTCAGGTTGGAACTTAATCTCCATACTTCAGGACCTTGATCCCACTTGCTTAAAATCTGCCTTGAGGGCCGGCCCGGTGGCGCACTGGAGAGTGTGCCACTTGGGAGCGCAGTGGCGCTCCCGCCGAGGGTTCGGATCCCATGTGGAGATCGGTTCCTGCTCACTGGCTGAGCACGGTGCGGGTGCAACACTGAGGGTTGTGATCCTGTTACTGGTCAGTAAAAAATACAAAAAAAGGAAAAAAAAAAAATCTGCCTTGAAAACTCTGCTTTGTCTGCAGCTGATCTGGATGCAATAGTTTTGGCACCCATTGGAGCAGAAAGTTTGCTCAACTGTAATTTTTCAGTCAGAATTGAATAAGCTGAACCGATCACAATGCCTAAGGTGTTAGCAATTGTTTCTTATTTAAGGAACTGTAACTGGAGATGACATATGGCTTTAGCACTACAATCCAAAAGATAAAGCACAATCAAAGCCATGGCTACCAAGAGGTGGAAGTGATCCAGTCAAAGCAAAAGTGGACTGGTCAAGAGCAAAAGTTATGGCAACAGTTTTCTGGGATGCTCAAGGCATTTGGCTTGTTGACTTTCTAGAAGGCCAAAGGACAATAAGGTCTGCTTATTATGACAGTGTTTGGAGAATGTTAGCCAAAGCTTCAACATAAAAGCACCTGGAAAAACTTTACCAGAGAGCCCTTCTCCACCTCCACAATGCTCCTGCTCATTCCTCTCATTAAACAAGGTAATTTGTGAAAGTGTTAATGGAAAATCATTAGGCATCCACCTTACAGTGCTGATTTGGCCTCGTAACTTCTTTAAGTCCTCCAATCTTATCAAATTTATAAAGGGCATCAATTTTTCTTCAGTTAATAATGCAAAAAAGACTGCATTGACATTGTTAAATCCCCGGGATCTTCAGTTCTTTAGGGATGGACTAAGTGGCTGTTATCACTTACAAAAGTGTCTTGAACTTGATGGACCTTATGTTGAGAAATTAAATTCATATTTTTTATTTTCATCTTTTTTTTTTTTTAAAGATGACCGGTAAGGGGATCTTAACCCTTGGCTTGGTGTTGTCAGCACCATGCTCAGCCAGTGAGCAAACCGGCCATCCCTATATGGGATCTGAACCCGGGGCCTTGGTGTTATCAGCACCGCACTCTCCCGAGTGAGCCACGGGCCGGCCCTATTTTCATCTTTTAATTCCATTTTTTTCACAAACTTTTTGAAGTACTTTGTGTGTGTGCGTGTGTGTGTGTTTATCCTCCATATCCTCAACTTATGTGGATATTGGAATACGTGTGTGTGTGAGAGAGGCATTTTACATATAAATATGAATTGTTATGTATAATATGTATATATTAATTATCTATGTAAATGGAGGATATAGCACTTACATGTGTACTGGATGTTGACCCACTGCTCATGAATGATCTTTTTTTGGTTGTTAATTTTTTATGTTTTCCGTTTTCTCTGCATATTTTATGTTGAATAGTTTCTATTGCTATGTCATCAACTTCACTCATTTTTTTTTTGCACTGTCTACTTTGCCCTACATTTCATCCAGTTTATTATCACCTCTAAAAGTTTGATTACAGTCTTTTTTATTAATCTTCTGTGTCTGCTCTAAAATTTTGAGCATATGAAATTATTATTTTAATATTTTTATTTGTTAATTCTACTATCTGTATGAGTTTTACATCAATTTTAAATTATTTTTCTCTTTATGAGTTATATTTTCTACCTTCCTTGACTGATTGATAATTTTTAATTACCAGACATTGTGAATTTTAATTTTCTGGTGGGGGATGTGTTTTTTATTTCTGTAAATATTTTTGAGGTTTGTTTAGGGACATAGTTAAGACATTTGTTTAGAGACAGTTGATCCTTTTAGATCTTTCTTTAAATTTGGTTAGTCAGGACCAGAGCAGTGCTCGGTCTGGGGCTAAGACTCTTCTGAATAATCTGCCCAATTCCCTCTAAGTAGTAAAGCCTTCCAATTTGGCTTTTGAAAACAACAACTAATTCTAGTTCTGTGTGAGCATAGAGCACTATTTCCTCTTTTTCTTTCAGATGTATTTATTCCCAAGACTGCATGGATTCCTTTCAGGTATGTACTAAGCAATATTCTGCTGGGACCCCTTGCAGATCTCCACCATTCTTTTTATGTGTATTTTTCTGCTCTTGAGTGGGAAAAGTATACACTGGAGTGTTTTTCTTCTGCTGTCACAGCACAACAATCACAATTATCAACACAAAAAACCTGTGACCAAGTGTACAGAGATTTCTCCCCACTAGCAAGCAAATAATCAATTCTGCAGCAGATACCAGCTGCATGCCCTCTAATTCAAATCTATTCTGAAACTATCTACCTAGAGATAGCATCAGATCCCCAAAACTGAGGGCTCAGTCCCCAAGACTGCACCCCTCCCCCCAGCCCTCCCCCCCACTCTTCTGATGCCAATCAGAAGCTACATGTTGTTTTACATTTTCATCTTATTGACTGGCTATAATTTGGGGTTCCCACAATCTCTTCTTTGGGTTCAATTGATTTGCTAAGTGGCTCACAGAAGTCATGGAAACACTTACATTTACTCATTTATCATAGAAAATATTACAAAGGATACAGATGAAGAGATGTATAGGGGAATTGTATTAGTCAGGGTTCTCCAGAGAGACAGAACCAATAAAACATGTATATAAATATATGAGAGGAGATATATTAGGGAATTGGCTCATGCACTTGTGAGGAAGAGTCTCACCATAGGTTGTCTGCAAACTGGGTGCCAGTAGCATGGCTCAGTCCCAAACCAAAGGCCTCAGAACCAGGGAAGCTGATGGTGCCATTGGTTTAATTCCTGGAACCCAAAAGCTGGAGTCTTGAGTTCTGATATCCATAGACAGGAAAGCAGAGAGTATCCCAGTTTCAGCAGATAGACAGAGAGATTCACCTCTTCCTCTTTTTTAAAAATTTTTTTTCTCTCTGAGCCCCCAGTGGATTGAATGGTGCCTGCCCTTATTGAGGGTACATCTTTCCCACTTAGTCCACTCAGGCCCACATGCTAATCTCTTCTGGAAATACCCTCACAGACACACCCAAAAAGATTGCTTTGCCAGATTTCTAGGTATATCTTAATCTAATCAAGTTGATACCTAGAATTAACCATTAAAGCAAGGTATTTTTATGTTCTGTCCAGGTACACCACCCTCCAGGAACCTCCACCTGTTCAGCTTTCTGGAAGCTCTTGGAACCCAGGCCTCTTTGGTTTTTATGGAGGCTTCATTACATAGGCATGATTGAATAAATCATTGGTTACTGGCGATCAAATAAACCTTCAGTCCCTTTCCTCCCCTTGCCATTGTGGGGTGGGGCTTCAGGTCCTGCCTTGGTCTTTCCTGTGACCAGGCCTCATTCTGATGCTACCTAAGGGATGTCAGCCATTAGTCGACTCATTAGCATGCAAACAGCACTTTAGAGATTCCCAGGATTTTAGAAGCTGTGTGTCAGGAGACAAGGATGAAGACCAAATATAAATTTTCACAATATTACCACTCTCCATTACTCTGTCTTGTGAATTATAGCTTCCTTGTTCTCTTCAGACTTTGACCTCTGTCTTTTTAACTTGTGGATTCTCTCAGGCTCTACCTGGATTTTCCTTTCATGTGCCATATCCTGGAAATGATCTCAAAGCAGTAAGCTGAGATATCTCATTTGTTTTCTAACTCTCAGTTATGGCTGTCTTTCACTGTCTGATGTTCAGTGTCTTGAACACCATTGTTTCATATATTTTGTTGATTTTTTTTTTTTTTTTTACTTTAGAAGGGTAAATAAATCTGTTCTCTTTTTCTCTAAATTGACCAGAAATGAAACTTTCATTATGCTTTATGCATTTTAGTGGTGTTAGTGTAACTGGTAACTTTTCAGTTAAAATTTACTTTCTTTTAAATTGCTCATTCTTTCAGTAAATTTCCATAACTAACGTCTCATTCTGTTTCATTCCTATCTGCCAATGAGTTGTGTGCCTAATGTGTTTTGCAGGGTCTTTGGAGTTAGTTTGGCCCAACCCAAACTGGGCTAAACTGGTCGAGCCCACAGACTTCTCTACTGAGGCTGTGCAAATACCTGACAGGTGACCTTTTTGACACCTGAGATCTGAAAATTCCACCTCCAGATCCTGCCAACACTGCCATTTTCTAAAACTGCAGAGGCATGCAGATGGCTTGTATCTGTACAGATCACTAAAGAACCTTCAAACCCTTTTACCGATCACAATTCCGCATGCCTCACACCATCCTTAACCACTTCCTCATAAAGAACCCTTCTTTCCCAATGTGGACAAGGTGGACTTGACATATATTTCTCCCATCTTTTCACTTGGCCACCTTGTGAATACACCATTTTTCCTGCTGCAAAGACCAGAGTTTCAGTGTTTGGCTTTCCATTGCGTGTGGGCAGACAAACTCCATTTAGTTTGGTAATATTAGATGGGAATATTAAGATCTATATTTTACATATAAGTATACTGGAGATATTAGAAAATTTTGCATTACATGTTAGAGTGAAGAAAAGAAAAGCTATTAATGGTTCATATATGCTTTTATCATTCTGGCCTCTTTTGTCTTCCTAGTTTTTCTCCTAGAATTTCTCTGCTATCAGAAAATCAATCATTTTTATGTAAAGGGTCTTGTTATGTTACTCACAAAGAAAAAAAATTATCCATATTCCTTGGAAGGTTTTTAAAATTTTATTCATGTTTTCTTTTGTTTTTCTAATCTTACTTTTCAGATTGTGCTAACTAAAACCAAATAGCCATTGGGAGGCCTGATCATCTAGCTGCCATTATATTCCTTTTAGAAGTATATTTTACTTCTAATATCATTTTTACCCTTTGTCTAAAAATAAGTGCACTTTAGTAACATTTTTTCCACATATAATTTAGCTACTTATATCATTAACTGTATGCAGCAGCAGAATAACTTTTCTCACTATCTGGTTAGTCATTTATGGTATTTAAGTAACTATTTTATTTTTGCTAATTACATGTTTTAACCTTTAATGTGATCAATGCAAAATATTACATCAGAAAAATAATCTGGCATTTATTTCACTTGCAGATTTTTACAAACTGTTTTACATTTTGTTCACCCTATATGATCTCATCATTTATACTGACCGAAATGACTCCCCTTAAGATAAATTTAATTTGATTACTAATGTTTTCTCCCTAATTTTGAAAATATTAATATTCATAATCACATGAAATATTTCCAAATATCTAATTGAAGAAATATTCAATGTTACTAATTCAAATTTATTCCTGAGAGACAAATTATATGACCTAGGCAATAAAATACACCTCATTAAATTTAACTATGAAATAGGAAAATATTAAGTTTAATACTTATCTTTTTAAATTTCCCCAATATATTATTTTTATAATATATTGGCTGTCATAATTGAAAAAAATCTACATAAATATACTATATTTTCATGTTTAGGCTTTTTTATGACTGGTATTTCTTTGCAAGCAAACAAACAAACAAAACCAAAAAAGTCAACTTCCTCTAATTCATCCAAATTAAAAAAAACAAACAAACAAAAAAACACGTTTAAACTCTTTAATTCTTTATTCTGTTTTAGGATGTATACTCTCTTGAAATATTCATTTATACTGGAATGGCAGTATAATAAATCCAGCTGTATTCCTAAGTGTTTATTTAACAAACATTCACTTGATAAAAGTAGAATATAAATTAATGCTTCTTTCATCTTAGAAAATACTTTGGATAATTTCTTAAATAAATCAGCAGCCGTTTCCATATTTATTGTTTGAGGATAATAGCAAAGATTATTTGAGAGTCACATAATGACAAAAAGTAGGAGTTGAGGGGACACTAAGTAAGAAGACAACATCCCCCAAAGAGAGAGATTTGTTTTAACACAGCAAAATCATGATTTATGGTCCTGAAACATAGTGTGTAATTATGACAAGAGTATGTGGCTATGAATAAAAACTCTGCTATTTACTCTTTATATTTTATTTCATGTTCTTCAAATTTACTTTCAGTTTGAAGAAGTCACCAACCAAACTTATCGAATGTTTACTATGTGCCAGGCACAACATTGATCATTTTTAAGTTTTACTAACTGAATTAATCCCCACAACCCAATGAGTTAGAAATCATGAAGTCTATTTTTGGAAGATAAAAAAGGCAAGTAGCTTGCCCTTTGTAACTTAACAAGCTTATAAAATGATGAAGCTGAGCTTTGATTCTTAATATTCCTGTATTTTATTGTTACTACTTGTATATGACACCAAACTTATAGCCTCATCCCTACAGCCTGTGATTATAAAAGCATTAGAAAAGACCTAATGATATACAACCTCATCATACAAAGTTTTAGATACCTTCTAACATAATTTTTAAAAAAATCATTCAGATAGAACAAGAAAACAAACTGAATGAGTGAAATTTTTTTTCTGTATCTGAGAATTTCTTCTTATCCAGGTTACTGTAAATGCTACCATGTTCTGCACTTTAAAGGTAAACATCAATGGTTCACTAATGTTATGTGCAAGTTTTCTTCATTGTTCCAAAAAAAGTCAATGAACCAGGAGACTCTTGCAGATGTTTTCTATTAAGAAAGAATATTTTGGGCCGGCCCCATGGCGCACTCGGGAGAGTGCAGTGCTGGGAGCGCAGTGAGGCTCCCAACGCAGGTTCGGATCCTATATAGGAATGGCTGGTGCGCTCACTGGCTGAGCGCGGTGCGGGCGACACCACACCAAGGGTTGCGATCCCCTTACCGGTCACGAAAAAGACAAAAAAAAAAAAAAAAAGACAGAATATTTAAAAATTCAATAGTATAGAAGCTGAAAACTAAGAATGTAAAAGTCCCCTTACTTCACTTCCCACAGTTAATCCCTGCTAACAATTTCTAGTTATTCTGAAAACTTTCTAACTAGAAAATAGCTATTATCAAAAAGACAGAAAATAACAAATGCTGGTGAGGATGTGGAGAAAGGTAATCCTACTGCACCCTTAGTGGGACTATAAATTAGTACAGCCTTTATGGAAAATAGTATGGAGGTTTCTCAAACAGATAGAACATCTATACAATCCAGCAATCCCACTACTAGGTATATACACAAAAGAATGGAAATCATTATGTTGAAGGGAAACCTGCACTTCCATGTTTATTGCAGCTTTATTCATGATAGCCAAGATATGGAATCAACCTAAATGTCCGTCAGTGGATAACTGGATAAAGAAGTATAGTATATATACACAATGGAATACTACTCAGCCATATAAAAGAATGAAATTCTGCCAGTCACAGCAGCATGAATGAGCTTGGAAAAAATTATATTGAGTGAAATAAGCCAGACACTGAAAGAGAAATATGGCATGTTCTCACTCATAAATGGGAGCTAAAAAGAAAGAAAGGAGGAAATATGATAATAATAATTATAGTGAATTGAACTTTCAGAATGAAAGAACAGAACTGTGGTTACTAGAGGTGGGAAAAGGGAAGGGGGATTAGTGAGAGGTTGGTTGACGGATGAAACACCTAGATAGGAAAAATAATTTGTATTGGTGCACAGTCAAGAGAGGCATCCACAATTAACAATAAATTATTTCATGTTATCGGGCCGTCCCGGTGGCACATTGCTATAGTGCGCCACTTGGGAAGCGCGGTGGCGCTCCCGCCAAGGGTTCGGATCCCACATGAGCTTCGTATAACTTCGTATAATGTATGCTATACGAAGTTATTACGTATAGCAAGCAGGCAGGAGGGGCAGGATCCAGCTCATTCTCTTTGGCAAAGCATGAGACACCTCTGTGGGATCCTAGAAGGTCTGAAAGCGTAGTCTGAAAACCTCTGCACAAAGTCATTCATTCTCACTCGTCTGGGCCGCAGTAAAAAATGGGCAAATACATGCACCAAGAATGAGTAAACTTAAGGGCACAGTCCTCTGGGAAAAAATATACAGTCTGTATCTCATGAGAGCCACACCAACCATCTGAGTCCTCGTATAACTTCGTATAATGTATGCTATACGAAGTTATTACGGGCTGAGCGAGGGGCGGGAGCAACACCGAGGGTTGCGATCCCGTGGCCGGTCCCGGTCCGGTACGGGGACGACACTGAGGGTTGCGATCCGTTGCCGGTCACAAAAAAAAAGACAAAAAGGAAAAAAAAAAAAATTGTTTCATGTTATCAAACGACTAGAAGAGAGAAATGCAATGTCCTCATCACAAAGAAACAACTGTTTTGTAATGATGGATATGTTAATTACCCTGATTCAACCATCACACAGTATATACACGTATTGAAATATAAGTCTGTACCTCACAAATATGTATAATCAATATGTTTCAATAAAAAATAAAAATTAAAATAAAGAAAATAAGTAAAGCCAAAATATTTAGATATATTTATTGGTATATATAGATAGCTGTTTCTAGGCACTAGGACAAATTCTTTCAGAAAAATGTAGGTAAATAGGCAGTGATTGAAATGTGCCTTACATTTCCCTTTCTAATTTATGTTGGTGAATGGGAAAAAGATGAGAATATTTTCTGTGTTTTCAAGTTCATCACTTTATTGTTTTTTTGTTTGGTTTTTGGTTTTGGGGTTTGGTGTTTTTTTTTTTTTTATACCACCAATGATTAGTTACTTTCAAGCTATACTGTTTGGTCAAGACAGACCTTATTCTCAGTTTCTGGTCAGGCATAGTCCATCCTACCCACTGTGGTGATTAGTTCACTATGAACACATGACTCACTTCTGACCAGTGGGGGCAGGTCCAAGACTCCTGTTTGGCTGTATTAGGAGAATTGTCAGGGCTACTCAGCCTATCTAACGTATTCATGTAAGACACGACTCGCCACTCCTGCCTGGTGTTGATGTAAGATAATTCCCAACATGCTGCCTTTTGGATGGTTGCCCTTAACTCCACAACTTTTGGCTCACACTTCTGTACCCAAATACCAAACTCCCTGGGCAGTATATTGCCTGAGATATGCCAACAATATTATATCAATAAGTTAGTGTTTTTGACATGAACCAAAATTGCACTTTATAATTTTCTCCCCAAATCCTGTATGAGAATTGAGACATATTTGAAAAATTTTGAAACATAAGGGAAAAACACAAAACTGATGATAGTAGTTGATATATATAATAAATTAAGAAATAATAGTGGATAAAGACCTACATTTTAAAATAAACACACACCAAAAATCTAAACTGAAATTGGAGTATAGATAAGCCATGAACTTCTGGCAGATAAATACATTAAAATTTTATTTAAATTCATACTGTCAGAGTAATAGTTGTTTCATTTTAGAGATAGACAAATTAAGGAGTAAAAATTTGCTGCCTATGCTGAGTAGCAATAGAAACATAAACCAAACTCAAATATGCAACTGTATACATGGACAAAAACAAGGTATTATTATTTCCACGTAATCTTTTTAATCATCCAATGTCTATATTTTATAAAAGACATGTCCAAATCTTATGAGTAATTTTCAAATTTTAAATCTAGTGTTTCCCTTCAAATGACAAAGCCATTTACATTCATGGCAGCTGAGATTTTTTTTTTTTTTTTTTTTGCACACATGGTCTTATGTCTGAGCTTCTATTATTTCGGTTCCAGAAGAATGCAATAAATATGTCTAGAGACAAGAGACAAAGTTAATAAAAGGTCGTCCTTTCCTTTCCCTAAGACCCTGGTTTAAAATGAGCTATTTTCCCTGAACACCATATATTAATTGGATGGCTTCAGCTTCATCCACAGACAAAAGCAGTTCAGATCATGATTATTTGCAATATAATTCTTCTTGATATGATGAACAGTCACAGAGCGTAGATATTAAAAAGTAAACTTCTTCCATGATAAGAAAAAGATCTTAGAATACAACCTCTTGGTAGGTCAATTAAAAGACTGCCACTGATATCACTTCCTGCATTGTATGTATCCCTCCCTAAGATTCATGCATATTTTATAATCACAGAACTTTCAAAACTGTTTGATTTCTAATTGGCACTATTATTTTAAAAGTCAGTTATTTCAATAAAAGTGTTCTTTGTTTGTGATATATATTCAGGATCCTCCTATTATGATTGCTAGTAGGTATGAGCACCTTGTAGAGGGTGGTCAGTGTTTAATAAACAGAAGACTCTCTGGAGATGTTTGTCTATTTTAATTAAACAACATAATGCATTTTTAAAATCTTTTTGTGGTTTATCTAATGCAAAGCACCTACCTACTTTTTTATATCAAACAAAGGAGGGATTCTCAGACCCTTTGCCTAAATAACTAAAATTAGTTTCTGAATCTAAATTAAACATGATTCAAGTCTTCGTTTTATCCAAGATAGTTTCTGAAATCTGGACTTCACACTGATCCAGAGAAGGATTGAAAACACATAGCTCCTTAATAACTCTGCTTTTGTGGGTCATTTTAATTTCCTAAATCATTAATTCGATTGGCAGGGCATCAGTAAATAATCATTAATAACCACATAATTGAATATAGCAATACATTGTAATTCCTCCTTCCATCCCCTCCCCGCCTTTTTTTTTTTTTTTTTTTTTTTTTTTTTTGAAACCAAACACATAAGCCAGTGGTTCTCAACTGGGGGTGAGATTTTGCTTCCCAGGGTGAATTTGGCAATGTCTAGAGACATTTTTAATTATCATTGCTGGAGGTGGGGGGTAGGAAGTGCTAATGGGTAGAGGCCAGAGATGCTGCTAAACATCCTACTGTGCTCAGAACAGCTCCAGAGAAAAGAATTACCTGGTTCAAAATGTCAGGAGTGCTAAGGTTGAGAGAAACTCTGACACGGGTGAACAAAAGTTAGATGTTATAGACTTAGACTATTTTATATGATAAAACTGTAGTCTCCAAGCTTAAAATAATTATTTACTTAGCCTTTTACTCATCTAAATTCAAATAGTCTTACTTACATTCAGGCATGCATTCAGACATTCATCCATTTATTTATTGCCTCATTCAAGAATTTTAAAAAAAAAATGTAAAGGGGCTCCTAAAATTCCATTTCCAACAAAAACTGAAATAGTTCATAAATTAAGGAAAACAAACCAAAGCAGACAGAGCAGATGTATAAAGCCAGATTAAAACATATTAATACACAAATAAGGTTTGAGAAGAAGGTAGTTTTCTGATTATTGCATATTATGTCTTGGACTTTATGCTAACGGCAAAGGGGAAACATGAGTAAGATTTGTGTTTAGTATGATTACTCTTATTGGAGTGGAAAAGTTTATATAACGCAATGTGCAGAGACAAAGTCAAAATGGAAATGGTTATAATGCTCCTGACAAAGGAATGTGATGGCTTGGAATAGAATAGGAGGAATGGGCTGATTATAGAAGACATTTAGAAAGTAGAATTGGATACAACTACACCATTCGGAAGTTGTGAAATCAAGGACCAGTCAAGGATTATACCTGGATTTCCTTTGGCTTAAACAATGAACAGACATTGGTATGATAAGAAGTACACAGAACAGGGGTGAGTGGCAGGACGTATGATGGAAAAATAATAATCACAGCTTTAGACATGTGGAACTCAGAAAACTGTGCAATACCTTTGAAAATGTCCTTGGGTTGGGCCGGCCCGGTGGCGCACTGGATAGTGCGCCGCTTGGGAAGTGCGGCGGCGCTCCCGCCCGAGGGTTCGGATCCCACATGCAGACCGGTTCCCGCTCACTGGCTGAGCGAGGCGCGGGAGCAACACCGAGGGTTGCGATCCCGTTGCCGGTCTCCGGTCCGGTACGGGGGCAACACTGAGGGTTGCGATCCGTTGCCAGACACGGAAAAAGACAAAAGACAAAAAAAAAAAAAAAAAAGAAAATGTCCTTCGACAGCTGGATAAGAGAAAAAATTCTGGATGAAAATAGGTGTTGGATGCAGAGAATTATTCAAGTCATCAAGGTGGTAGAAATTTGGTTTGGCCAGAATACATGGGTACCCAGAAGTCACCAAGAGGAAGGCCTGAATGTTCCCACATCAAGAAAATATAATGAAAAGACCGGTGTTTCAAAGAGAAGCTTCTGTCTACTTCAAACCCCTTCTGATAAGAGTTAGTAAGAAGTATACAAAGTCTGGCTCCTGAAGTCATGAAAATACAATGCAGTTAATATTAAAACTGATATTTGTGTAGTAATTTAAAATTTACAAAGTGCTATTATGGGAATTATTTTACTTAATTCATACCACCTGAGTAGAGAGGACAGGTATTATTATTGTGTCCATTCTGTAAATATGGTAACTGAAGCAATAAGAGGTCAAAGTATATTTCCCAATATCATGCAGAATATAAATGCCATCACTGAGTTTTAAGCCAAGTTTTCTCATCCTAAATTTCCTGCATTTTCAACCCACACACTCAAAGCCTGAATATGTAAAAATATAAATTAGGAATGAATATTGTTGAGAAAATAGTTTCTCCCCCTGTAAGGATTCTATATATGCATTGAAAGTTAATCTTGGTCATTTCAAGAGACTATAGCATAGTACTAAACGTATTTCTATATAATTTATCTGACTTAAGAAGTTAAATGCTTTAGATATTTGTGATGAGTATATATAATGTTACTAAGGTATATCATTGCTCTCAATAGTAATCAGTTACACATAGCCTCCATCAAATCTTAGCATGTTTCTATGATAGATAATTTTACACTTTATTGCTAAATATATATTTCAGGTGACCTTGGATGTCAAATTTGAATGGCCAAGTTTTCTTGAGCAAGAAATTCAGAGGTAAAGGAAATTTAACATGTGCTCTGGTTTCAATGGTGTACTATCTCGAATAAAAATTGATAATGACTCCAGGACTGTAAATGCTTTATCAGTCCCAGAGGCTTAGCCGCCTCACACCAGATGCGGGGAACTGACTGTATTCATTAATATCCTTCACTGAGGTCACAGGTAGGGAGACAAGGAGCTCCAGGGGGAATAGCTACTGAAATACAGGCAAAGTATATTGAGTTTTGTGTAGTGAAGGAAGGATGTGGGTTTATAGTGTTCCCATTGTCTTCAGTATCTAAGTAAATTGAAAGTCAAGTCTACTGAAAGGAACACTTTGTTCCTTGAGTCTTCCCCATTCCTATTCCAGCAAAGGTAGATAGCACTTGTTCAGAGTAACCACTGCTTTTTACTTCTCTTTCTCCCTCGTCTACCCTTTTAAAAAAACAAAAAAAAAAAAAAAAAAAAAAGGAAGTAATTTTTCTGTCTTTGTTACTTTGTTATTTTATTTTGTCTTGGTGAAAATTAGAATTAAAACGTGGTATTCTTTTATACCTTCCCTGTCAGTATGTTTCCCAAAGTTGAGCTTAACGGATTCAAGAGAATCTGTAGGCTGAAGTGACTCCTGGGGGGAAATACAAATCCTTTGAAAGCCTTGCCACACAGCTTCAGCAACAAGCGTAGAGATCTCCTTATCCAGCCTAACCCTGCTTACATATTTCAGAACTGAACCCCAATCTTCATTGCCGCACAGCATTCCCCTGGTGATTTGAGCAAGCCTTGTTAACAGTTTCATCTAACAGGCTCAGCAGGTTCAACATTTGATTATCTTTCCCTTAGGTTCAAGATCAAGTCTTTTTCCTTCGTTATGCACTGACAGGATCACTGTGCTTGGGTTCCGTGTGTGGGTAGCTTCACATAACAGAACGTGCAGAAAATGTAGAATCAACAATCTGGATAAATCTTGCATTCAGGGAATTTAATTGTATTATTGAAATTCAGGGCTGTGCTCCTGAGACATTGATCCAGTATTGTCAGTTTCAAATCCTGGCGCACCAGCAGCATGATGATGTGTTCATGGAATTTGCAATTGAGATAATGAGGAATCAAAGATTGCGACAGGATCCCTAACTGACAGAAAACAGGGGAACCGACGCTAATCTATACCGACCAACACGACGCAGCCCGCCTGGCAGCAGCAATCTTGGCAAAACTCCTCAGGTTCCAAATTAAGAACAGGCTCAGGATTTCGGAGAGGGGCACAGTTGGATGTGCAGACTGGGGTGACGCTTTTGCTTTCCAAGGCACAGAGAATGTTTGCTCATAAGCTTTCATTGCCAAAGGCAAGGCGCTCGGCTTCAGCAGCCAAATAAAACAAAAGAGGATTGGAACAAAACAGTGGAATACAAAATATATTAAAAAAAAAAAAAAAAGAAGAAGAAGAAGAAGAAGAAGGAAAACGACTCGTGACAAACGATTGCTTTTTGCTCTGCACGAAGTTATATGTGATATGCTCTGTTGGTGGATCCTTAAACAATTTAAAAGGAGGTGAAGGCCCACATTGTTACAAGGAAGATACATTTTAATCATGAAGCTGGATTTTTCTTAACTTCTGTTTACTTCATAGCTGAATAGGAAAAGCTGGTTTTCATTTCAGTGATGAGATCAAGTTTAAGGTGTTTCTTAGGTAAAGCGAAATGGACAATTGTCCTTACACTGCCCTTTATTTCAGTAATCCATTATTTCTCTCAGAATACACATGCCCTGGGAAGTCTGAGGTATAATAGCAAAAACAGAGGAAAGGAATCAAATAGGATAGATGTTTCAAGCCAAATTTTATATCTCATTTCTGCACATTCACTCTAGTGGGATAATTATTAAATTACATGGAAATTCCTTGCCTCAACAAAACATAGGGTGGGGGCATATCTCTAATTGTGAAACGGTCTTGATTTAGGCTTGTTGTTCTGGCATAATTATGAAAAGCACTCTCTTTTATGCTCAGAATATACTAGTTTGGATGATAAATTATATAGTAATATGTAACCATCCTGAAAACCTAAAAGACATTAATTCCAAAAGAGAGGAATTTTCTGTTTACCAGATATCATTTAATGTACCATGTGATACCACTTAAATGTTGTAGCTTGATGACTAGTTTGGAAAAATATGTTACTGCCTCAGCTATCTATGAAGTTAAAGAACAAATGCTATCTAAATGACTTTAGAAAAAATAAATCTCTTTTTTTTTAGCCAGATTTTACTGGCATCTAAATTACCCTTTGATGCTTTATGTGCTTTAGAAGGTCCAAGGACGTACTTTCAAAAGATCAGTATATTTCATCACTGCCTGAGAAACTGCTGGGCTGCTCTGTAGCTGTAAGAGTCAATTTTCCTTATTTTCCCACAAAAGTAAAAATGCTTTATGTTATGATTAAACACCAAGGAAAGTAGTCAAATAGAGAGATCACATTAAATTACCCAGAATTAGCCTCTTAGATAAATTAGTGTTGAGATATATTTATTTTAACCCTATTTGATTAAAAAAAAAAGTTCTTTTTTTTTTTTTTGTCCTTTTTGAGACCGGCCGCACCGCACTCAGCCAGTGAGCGCACCGGCGGTCATCCCTATATAGGATCTGAACCCGCAGTGGGAGCGCGCTGCTGCGCTCCCAGCGTGGCACTCTCCCAAGTGCGCCATGGGCTCGGCCCCCCCCCGCAAAAAAAATTCTAAAATATAAGGAAACTTTCCAGACTTGGTATTGTGGGAAAAAAAAATTCGTGCTGATACCAAGAAATATCTTGGCACTCCCAACCTTAAATTGATCTCATATTGGTTTGACATTGTCAATTTCTTTTTTTTTTTTTTTTTGCATTGAAAGGAGTGAAAACTATGAAAAAGACCAATTTTATTGGTACATAATACAAATGCCATTGTGTAAAACTGGCCATTCAATAAAGGCTAAAACAGGTTTATCTCTATTGTTTCTTCTCCACATAAAATTATTTACAAGTTTCTAACAAATGGTCTGGGGCTTGTTTTATTTTTTTATTTTTATTTATTTTTTAATCAATATTCTCTCATTTCAGCATCTTTATCTAACTATAACCAATCTCCCAGAACCACATGGGACTCATTTTCAAAATCACTTCTACTAACTTCAGTAGAAAAACATCAAATTTTGTAAAACTTCAGAATATTGGTATCAGAGATCACTATGATCAATTTCCCTTTAAAATCGACCTAAGTAAAGATTTACTATATCTTCCTTTCCATCTAAAACAGTCAAATTTCATTATTCTGGAGTAGAAAATTTAAAATTTGGTAACTTCAGTATACTTATTAATCTAATAATTGGACACAAGAAACTCAATTGTCTTTTGAATTGAGAGAAAAAATACACTAAATTTTATTCCAATGTAGGAATTAATTGACTCATTTATTTACTCATAAGTTATTGCTCCTCGCCTACTGTCTGCTGGACACTTAAGAACACAGGTGAGAACATGGAGGAATAAAGTAGAGAGATTCCTTCTCTTACTTTCATTAGAGTCGTCTTATTTGGGAGACAAAAAGGGCAGGCCGAAGAAAGGCAAAATGACTAATTTCTCTGTTCTACCTCCCATCCACCTCTGCCTTGCTATCCTAAACCTGAGTGATCAAAACTTTTAACAATCTTTATTCATTATATATTTCTAGGCACTTTTACTGAAGATTATCACAAAAAACTCACAACAAATTCAGTGCAAAGTTTCAGGCACTTGATAAAACTAAAAAACCTCATCCACCCCCTTGTTTTGTGTTTAAGCCTAGCTTTTTTTTTTTAATTTCTATAAATCATTGTTCAGTATTCATTCTACTATGAAGAAATTATTGTCCCATTGCACAAATTATCCTCACTCCAAAACGACATGATTAGAAATTTTCAGCTAATCAGGAAGTGGTCTGTAGTTTGATTCCCATTCATTAGTGCTGTCAAGGGGAAGATGTCGTGGAAAAGGGAACGGTGCTTTATTAAGCATTCCCTATTAGGAAATGAATATTAAAATTGATTAATAATTGAGAAAAGGATTAAGATTCTTTTCTTTTAGCTATATTATACAAAAGAGATTGCTTAGTTAATGGTAATTATGTGAAATATTCTGGGTAATGAAGCAACATAAATAAACTTGGCAGTACCCACTCATATCACAAATAGAAAAAAAAATGCCAATTTGAATGTAATGTCACAATTTGCATTTAAGATCATGAGGAAACTCATTGCTTGAACTAACTCAGACTATTAGGTAATAATAATTTCAATAGTAATAATGCTCTCTGCTTAATTTTCTTTAGTTTGACTAGCATAGTTTACCAATGTTTTCAAATAGGCTAAAATTACAACCTAAATCCCCTTTGTGAGTTTTTTAAGAGGATGCAGACACCATGAAGGTAGGAATTAGGCCATTAATGCTTCAAAATGCATCCTTTTCGTTATTTTGTCTTATTTGAAATTTGTTTTGTATGACATTTATTTCTTTATAGTAATTAATTCACTGGAGATTTACTGAATGAGAGTATAGTCTCTGGTGTTTCATATATGTTATAGATCTTATGATAGTGGCACATTTAACTCTCCTTTATCCATGCACATGTTTCCTGATATCTCAACCACTGAAATAACCAAGAGCTTGTTTTGGGGGGTGTGGGCTAGGAAAGGGAGTATCCACCATAGGGAGCTCACAGGAGTCCCCCACAGACCACCAATGGTGTCATTTGTTCATAGACAATGTTAGCAAAACTTTAAAATGTCAAATAATGGGATGCCCATGAAGTTAATGTTGGTATAGCATTTGTCAATTATTTGAGGGTTAGTTTCTTCTCAGTTGACTAAAATAATCAGATTTGCAAAAGAGATTTTACTTAATACACACACACACAACCCTGGGACAAATGATCAGAACTGTGTGAAAAAGTACACATGGGAAAATAACAGAAATAACTATATTCTGAAGAGTGTTTTTTCCCTAAGAAGCACAACTGTGTATTTCATGGTTTTTTAAAAAATTTTTCATAAAAACTAAAAACTACTTTTATCCTGGCAAATAGTCTTTGTGGAAGTACTTTATTAAAACTGCATTTTTAAAATTTAGCAGTCCATTTTTAAAAGTTTGTCATACGCTTTTAGGGACAGTATTTTCTGAGCATCGAATACTACATTGTTTCACTGTCTTGTATATTTTCCATCCAAAACAGATACTTAATTTCAACTAAGGTATGTGAAAGAGAAAAATCTCTACCACTTTCATTGACTTAAAGTCATTAAAATATTTATTGGACATTTGTCAAATATGTTTATCAATGATTTTATACAAAATTTCATATTATTTCCTCACAACTCGTTAAACTATGAGGTTAAAATTGTTCTATGAAGGGCCGGCCCGGTGGCGCACTGGATAGTGCGCCGCTTGGGAAGCGCGGCGGCGCTCCCGTCCGAGGGTTCGGATCCCACATACAGACCGGCTCCCGCTCACTGGCTGAGCGAGGCGCGGGAGCAACACCGAGGCTTGCGATCCCGTTGCCGGTCCCCGGTCCGGTACGGGGGCAACACTGAGGGTTGCGATCCGTTGCTGGACATGGAAAAAAAAAGACAAAAGACAAAAAAAAAAAAAAAAAATTGTTCTATGAAAAATTCCCAAACATGACTTTTTCTTGAAAGAGTCATTGCCAGTTCAAGATAGCCTTCAGTCTTCCTGGCATTTCTCAAAGTATTTTGTTATCAATATGGTTGTTTTAGTTCTTGGAATCCATGATTTCTTCATGTTTAGCTTCCCTAGGGTTAATCTGTGGGGAGAAAAATAGCAGCCTGAGCTTGCTTGGTCATTTTGGTAGTCTATTTAAACAGATTTTGCTTTTAACTTGGTGCTGTTAAGTTCCAGGTAAACCTTTGAATCCCTTATTACTAATAACACTGTTCTCTTAGAGAAGCAAAATGAGAATCATTGAAAGTTTGTTGCCTAAAGGAATGGAAGTAAAAAATACACCAGACTATATTTAATGAAGCTATATAGCAGGTTAATTGAAAAGATATTACATCATATATAAGTAGAGTTCGATGTATTAAATGTGTACCTTTTCATTAGAGAAGACCATAATATATCTCCAGAAATGTCCAAGAGTTTAAAATGTAAAGAATTTCCAACAACTCTTACCTAACTCAAGCATATAAAATTAAAGAAAATTAATATAGTTTCAACTTTTTAAAATGTTTGAAATTAAAATAAATTACTGCCATGTAAGTTAACAAAATATAAGGAAGATGATTCTATAGTAGTGTTGAAGAAATGTGCAGAAATTGTTACATCACCATTATCCTGGTTTTTAATTCTATTTCTAAACCATAACTTGATTTGGTCAACTTCCTTTCATTTTTCCTGCTTCCAGCCTGGTCCAAGTGTCTGTCCTTTCTCACCTGGCCCACTGTAGTGAGGTGCTCGCAGGACCTGCTCACCTAGTGTATTTAACCTCTCACCTCAGTCGGCTCCTTTCCTTTGGTATATGAGAATGTTCAAGTCCCTTCCAATATATCATTTTTGACTCTTTATCCAGCTGGCACAATGGCTTCCTAGTTAAGCTGCCCAAATAGTACTTTGTACTTTTTATCTTTCTTTCTTCAGTTCTTTTCCACTCTTAATTCGTAGTAATATGACTTTAACACTAGATTGGAAACTTATTTTCTGAAGTAATCAAGAACCTTGTCATTGTCAGACCCGATTTGACTTTTCTGCAATATTTGGCACTGTGGACCACTCCTAACTTTGGGGAACTCCTTCGCCTTTGTCTTGTATGACACAATTTCTCCTCCACTGGCTTCTACACATCTGTACATGTGTTAGGCAGGATTATGGCAGGAAACAGATCTTGCACTCAAATTAGATAATTAGAGGATATTTTAATACAGGGATTATTTACAAAAGTGCGAGCAAGAGACGTAGCATAGCACAGTTGCCTAGGTTTAATATCTGTGGGTGTTACCACTCCTAAACGTATAGAGCAAGTAGAGAAAGGGGTCACCAGAACCAGGTTGAGCTCTCCAGGAAAAGTGACCTTCAGTCACGGGACATTGACAGTGCTTTGAGAACTCACAAGCATGGATGTGGAAGAATAAAAATCCTGAACTCAATTTTCTTCCTTTTGTTTTTCTTGTTGTTGTTGTTTGTTTTACTAGTGCTCCCCTCACTGACTGTGTGAACAGAAGAATCTAAAAGGTCTAACAGAAGATATTCCACTTAGCCTTCTCTCTCTCTCTCTCTCTCTCCTCTCTCTCTCTCTCCCTTCCTTCCTTCCTTCCTTCCTTCCTTCCTTCCTTCCTTCCTTCCTTCCTTCCTTCCTTCCTTCCTTCCTTCCTTCCTTCCTTCCATTTTGACAGCTGGCTGGCCCAGGGATGGAACCCTGCACCTTGATGTTATCAGCACCACGCTCTAACCAGCTCAGCTATCCAGCCAGCCCCAGACTCTATTTCTTAAGTGGCAGTTTTGTCTAGATTTCCTCTTATCTTCACACTCTTTAGACATCCTCTTGACTCTGGTACCTTCTTATATTCAATCTTGGCTTATATTATCATTTATATTCTGATAATTTTCTAATCTATATCTCCATCATGAATAGATTTGTTTAGGTCAGTCTCAAACATTCAGCTATTTAAAGGGTATCTCTTCCTTGAACTGCACATCACAAAATCTGAAGTCATTTTCTTTCCACAGAACTTATTCTTTCTATATTATCTCTTTCAAACTGAACAACATCCTACCCACCCATCACCAAAGTCAAAAACCCAGAATTATCCTTGACACATTTTTATTCTGTAGGTATAGTAAATTAATCATAATGCTTCATAGACTATCTCGGTGAATATTTAATTCACCCTCTTCTGTGCCTTGTCACCATCAATAGCCTAGTCAGTGTAACAAACACATACACACAAGAATTTTAAAAACTCATTACGAAGAGCTTACCTAGTCTGGGGATTAAGGTAAGTTTCCCCAGAAGAAAGCATGTGTTTTTTGAGACCTAAAAGATGAGTAACAGGAACCTGAGCAAATGGTGGAAAAGTGTTGAACTCAAAAGAAACAATATGTGCAAAGGTTCTTAGGGGAAAAAATAAATTATATATTTGAGAAACTAAAATAAGACAAGGATATTGGAATGAGGAGACTATCTTAAAATATTTTCAATTGAGGCTGGAGAAGTAGGAAGATAAGATTGCAGAGGGCTTTGGAAGTCATAATGTGAATTTGTGACCTAATGCATATGGTATTCAAGCTGATGGAAGGAATGAAGAATTAAGGAAGAAAACCCAACAGTATTCTCTCTTTTTTAAGTCTGAAAAGTTCTCACAGTCTTAATCTGTAGAGCAGGAGAATATACCACCCCAGTGAGAAAACATGACCTGATTAAAGGTAACAAGTAAAGAAATCTTTTAGAAGCAACACACCTTGTGTAAGGTAAATGGGGGACATAGACCTATTCACCCTCCCCGTGCATACCAGAGTTCCCCCTCCTTCCTGGGAAACTACCCGTAGCCAAGGTAGTTACCCGTGGAAAGCCACATCTCCTTTAAGACAAGAGAAGACTGGAGGAAGCGGGGACTCTGCATAAATTGACAGGCTGCTGTGAAAGTGCTCTGGCACCAGGACAGTAGCAAGTAAGTTATCTACTCAGCCAGATCTCCTGGCTCTCTGAGTTGGGTGAGGATCTACAACTAAGTATGTGAATGATTTACACCTCTCCTTTGATCTGTTCACTATATAACTGTCTTATATACTCCATGGCAGTGTGGATTTCTAGCTGGCTGGCTGCCATCAGCACCTCCCATAAGTAAACCGTTATCTCTACCTATTGCAATATTGGGTGAATTTGCTTGGAATAGACAAACACTACCTGAGTGCCCTTTCAGATTTGGGGCTCCCATGATATACCTTGTTTACTCTTCACTTGAATCTCCATATACAACTCATATCTGTGCCCTAAATACCTTTGTATATTAAGAATTTTCAGATTGCCTTATGAGTTGGAAAAGCCTCTTTGTAGAGAATTTCCTTGCATTTGTAATTTGCACTAAAACTCTTGGGAACTATGGTACTGTGACTGTTTATTATATCTTCCAAAATGCAAGATGAAAAGTTAATTTATTTGACTCAAAAGTATTAAATATTATGTTGTTATTATTATCATTTTTAATTAATCATGACCTTTCAGATTGCTAATAACTAGGGCAAGTCACTTAAACTTCATATTTTGATTTGTTCTCTTCTAAAATAAAAGAGTTGAATAGATAAACACCAAGAGCTTTTCAAGGTCTCAAATTTTATAAAACTAAATATAATACAAATAAGAGAATGGATACAATGATCCCTGTAAGATTACTGCCAATCCACTAAGTTTTACATTAAGTACCTTAAAATAAATGAAATGGACAATTATGAAAATCATCATTACATGTTTCCAAGTAAATCAACATTCATTCACATAGAACAACAGCATTTAATCCATAAAGCTTGGTATCAGAACTAGATATACCATCTATCATGACACTTATTCGGCTGTTGAAATTTCATCTTCAGAAAAATGTTAGAAATTAGAGAGTAGATACATTCCAAGTTAATGCACCAAGTAAATTTGCCCAGCTCCTAGAAAAATGTACATAAAACATGTGAGCATGTGCACACACACACACACACACACACACACAAAAAAAAAAATATGTGTTAGAGTCTAGACTATAGGTATTTTCAGAGACAAATGAGAATAGAAATAATGAAAAAGGTGGAAAAAATGAATTATGAAGTAAGAAGTACATTGTCTTTTCTCATT
Source organism: Galeopterus variegatus (assembly GCF_000696425.1). Lineage (NCBI taxonomy): Eukaryota > Metazoa > Chordata > Mammalia > Dermoptera > Cynocephalidae > Galeopterus > Galeopterus variegatus. The sequence continues at coordinate 288,001 of NW_007726461.1, forward strand.
TTTACATCTTAAACTATTTTAAATAATAATTTCTGACTTTACTCTTAATTTTCTTTTATCACCTCTTGACTTCAACTTAACACTGTCCAGTAGAGAATTATTCATTTCCTAAAGGATCCTAAGGCTTAATTAATAGAGAAGCAAGCCAAAGGGATAAAACTAGAGATATCAGAAGTAATTACAATTTAATGAAACAAGGATGAACAAATTACCAGAAAGCCCAGTAGCCTAGTAAGTGACCTGAAATGAAAATTTGGTCATCAAACTGATAACCTGTCTTTTTACTCACCTCTCACTCTAAAATATCATTTTCTTTTACTCTTTCCCATTTCATCCTCCTCTCATTTTGAATATGCAAAATGATCATAGTTATAATTACAAATAAAAATAATAAAATGTCATTGTGCCTCTCATCTTCAACACAAGTTCACATATTCAAAAGGTAACCCTGAGGCATGGTCTGCAGGATGACATTAAAATCCAACTTTAGTTTACAGTCAAAATTAACTAAATATCTGTTTGGATGAAAGTTTACTTTTATTTCAGATATATGATAAGCTTTTTTGAATATTTACCATATTTTGAGGCCTACATGGAACTCATTAATGTCTCCCAAACACAGTTTCAAGGGTGGTTTTCAGCACACAGAAGTACTGCAGCAGAAGCTCCAGACATGCAGCCTCAGAAAATGTTTGGAATAGAGGGAATGTTTATAGTCCTGTGCTGTTTGTTTTGACAAACACAATTTCTTTTTACACTGCAGGAGGAAAGAAAAAGGGACAAAAAAAAAAGAGAATCTTTTGTTTTAAGTCAGTTACTATCAAATGTTAGGAAATGAAAAGGGAACATTAACTCCCTTCCCTCTCCCAAAAAGCAGCAGCGGGGTGAAATTAACAGGGAAGGCAATCACTGTCCTATTCATACTTCTGCTGGGGCTGAAATGAAAGCCTGCTCCGGAGTCTGTCTTCAGCTCCTCTCTCAGGGGTGCAGAGTCTCTCTAGCACCAGCCAAGATGCCTAATTGTATTATGTGCTTCAAAGTTTGTCAATGTTGTGCGAGTGGGGCCTGGGTGGGCAAAATCTAGCTGATAGGGGAAAATTGATCAAGCGCAGACCATGGCATTCTTTATCACAAAACTGGTTATCAGTGAGTAAAGGATTTCTATCTTTCAACAAGCACCAGCCCAATTTAAACTTGCATTTTCTTATGTATAACAGTTTATTGCATCTGTGAGTGTATTTATTTACATATACATGGACACTGAGGCAATTAAGTGAATACATTAATCCCTTTCTGTGCTTATAACAAAATACTTGGAACTGGGTACTTTGTAAGAAAAAAAAAAATCATTGCTTACAGTTTCAGAGGCCGGGAAGTCCAAAGTCCAGGGAACACATTTGGTGAGGGTCTTGAAGAGGTGATTAGATTCTGATGACTATACCCTAGTGAATGGATTAATAATGGTGGTCATGGACATGGTTCTGAGGGCTTTAAAAGGAGAGCACGTGACAGTTTTTCTCTCTCTGCTCCACCATTCTCACTATGTGATACCCTGAGTTGCTGTAGTAACCACCAGAACAAGGACCTCACCAGATGTGTTCCCTAGACTTTGGACTTCCCAGCCTCTGAAACTGTAAGCAATAAATTTCATTTTCTTACAAAGTACCCAGTTCCACGTATTTTGCTATAAGCAACAGAAATGGACTAATACACTGAGGGTTTAAATTTCACCTCAAACTTCTCAACTTTCTAATGACTTGCAATCTAAGAAACTAATTTGAGTCAATATCTCCAAACAAAAAAAGTTATTTACCTGTGCAGCAGCATTTTGTTCTACAGGTAGCTAGTTTTAGAAATACATTGAAGGTAGTCTTATATAATCTCATCCTTGAAGAATTATATTTATTAGGTAAATAAATGATACTAGATTAGGAAGGTTTGATAACAGCAGGAAGGGAAACTAGGTTTCATTGAGTCAGAAAGATGCTCAATAAATTCAATAAGTGAAATACAAAAATACATTTGTCTGTACAGCAAAGTGTTACGACTGGGAAGGAAACTGCTATGATACTGAGGAAAAAAAGACTATTAAAGTACATTATTAATAACTACTTTAGAAACAAAGTTATTTAAGATTGAATATTATATTCACTTAAAGAAGAACTGAGGCATCAAGAAAAAAGTAATAGATACAGCTTCCACTGTACATGAAAAAGACATAAAGCAATTAAGAACAACTCTAAAATATAATATATAGGTATGTATGCACACACATATTTATACATAGATGTACATGTGTTTATAAATATAATTTATTTTTAGCAAGGATTTGTAATAAATTGTTATATAAATGGGGAATCCCTGTGCAAGTATACATTAAGATATGTTTTGAAATTTTATGCTAAATAGTCCTTGCTATGCAGGCATAAGGCCAGAGGGAAGGTTATGGCTGCTATGTCAATACCTACAGAACATTGATGTCTTCTTAGCTAGTTCAAATACAGCCATTCCATCTGCGATAAACACTGGGTCCAAAGGCTACATTTATAGATTGCACTAAAAAAGTTAAAATTATTTTTACAGGGAAGGCATTTTTATAGGTTTTGGGAAAAAGGGAGCTCAATGTGTGTTCCAAAATATTTACTCACTGGTGACTGTGAGTGCATTTTCATGTATGCATGTATAGGGAAATAATAAAATAACCCTAATAGCACATTTTTATGAATGCCAGCACTAAAATAACTATCATGCTATTATTATTTCCCTGGGGATAAAAATCTAGCTGATTCTCTTTGGCTGCTGCATCTTCAATCTTTCCATTATGATGACTGGTTTTATTCTTTTTTCTTCTAAACACTTGATGGATTCCTTTTCCAAATGAGAGATATAGGGTACATCTTTGCTAATCAGCCAGAAGTTATTCAAGGAAAAGACAATGGGGCAGATAAAATTGAGCATGCATTTTTTTTTCCTTTCAAAATGAGATTTTCACTGAGACTAAAATTACCAAGAAAGTCTGCACCCATCTTTTAAAAATCTGTTAAAAACCCAAAGGTTTTGATGCCAAAAATGACTACTTTAATATCCCAAAATACTACTTTAATACCCCTAGACTTTAGTGGAGGAGAGGCACCATTGCCCTGTTCATTTGTTGCCGTTTGAGATGAAACCTTTGCTGTATGTACCAGGTACCCAGCATCTAGCTGTGTAACAGAACTTCCATTCTTCTTCCATAGAGAATTAGTATATGAAAATGTACAAGCAGTAGTCATAAATCTTTGCTCATATTTTTAATCCTAATTTCATAGTAGTTAAAAATAACACTTAATTTATTTTGACTTTTGTAAAAAGACAGATGAGCATGCATAATTAAAGTGAAAAGAAAAGAAGAAATGAAGAGGGTTTCTGGAGGCTCCTGTACTATAAAAAGGCACCAGATACTAGATACTATTCTAGTAGAATCACGTAGGACTTCACTAGAAGGTTGCAGAGGGAAAATCAGCTCTGCTGTTGTCTTTCCCCACATGTAACTGTGATGCTGTTGGTCACTGATTCTTGATGGGTTTGTTGTAAAAGTCAAACTAAATAATCCATTTGAAGTAATTTGAAAGCCTCAAGTACTACATAAAGAGAAGATGGATAAGGAAAATTTTTTTTAAATATTGTTAGCAGCTTATAAATGTAAGTTATTCATTAGTATTCCCATTACGCTTAGTATGAAATGGTAGCAAGAAGAGGAAAGGGAACTGCTGGCTAGGTGTCGGGAGTGCCAAATAAGTGCTTTATGCTACTTTAAGATGGAGGAACTTTGGTCAAGGGAATTTGCATCATGAAAATCCCACTTAGGCCTATCCCGCTTAGGCCTGCCAAGTTCATGACACAAGTTCCTTTGACCAACACTAGGCAGGTCAGCTGAATCCATCCTGGAGAGGAACTTAGTAGAAAAGAGATTCCAGACCTGGGTCAAATTCCGTGGCTGACATATTGATTAACCTTCTAACCTACCCTGTTCTCAAAAAAAGTTTATCACCCAAAGCTGCTACAACAAACAGCCTGGGTATCTATCAGCTGACTTCAACCAGCCTGAGTGAAGCTGATTGGTATGGACCTGGGATCAAACTCAAAATATCTCAGGCATATTATCTCTTCCAGAAATTTGTAATTGGGATACTGAAAAATTAATTCTTTTGATAGCAGTGTATCCTTAATTGAAATGCCTTGCAGTCATAGTCAAAATTACAGCCATGGTCAACCACATACAAGCTGAAATTCTGGGGAAGTGGTGAAAATCTAAACGTGGAGAAGTGGGAGAGGGGAAAAGGAGACAACAGAAAAGCAAAAGATATGGCCATGTGGCACTGTGAAAGAGAGAAGATGTAGCTTATGTCCTAACTTTCTACTTTCAGTCCTGCTACAGCATGGCTGAACTTCCTTCTCTGCCTTGGAATTAACTGTTGTTAGCATCCTTTTTTAAGCCATTTAAAATGATTTTATTTTCTCTGGATACAAATATGCCATGTCTGTAACATGTGCATATCCTTTCCTTAATGCTCTTTGCACAAATAGTCTACACCTCACAACGGTGTGTATGCAAGTTACTGCAATCAGTTCTTTAGTGTCTGCTAATATTGGTTCTATGTTTTTTAAGAGAATCACGCCTTTTAAGTTTGCACATGTACCATAGACTCTGGGAGATTCATTTGACCATCATCTTTTTATCCAATTCTTTTCAGTCAATGGTGTTTGCTAACTATGAGGAAAATATTCTAGCATAAATACTCCCTCAGTCGAGGTATCTTGTAAAATATAAATTATACTTGGGACTGGATAAATTTGGAAGGCCTGTTAGCTAGTAGTAATTGCTCCACCATAGTGTTATCTTTACACATATATCTTATAAACAAGAATTTCATTAATGAAGAGCCTGTGTTACTTGGAGAAGCACCAAAGGAAGGAGCAGATTTGATGAATTTTAACCTCAATAGTTAATCCAGGAAAGTAGGTATAGAAACATAGATCAGTACACTGAAAAGCTTCCTGAAAGCATTGTAACTTGGCTATATGTATTCCTTTCATTGTTTATTTTTCTTCATAAAAATTAAAAGTGAATGGCTTAAAGGAGGAGGAGTCTATGTCCTTCCCCCAAGAATAAAAAGGAAGAAGTAATCGATGCCAGGCAAGACCAACAATTTTTTAAAGTCAGAATTTATAGAAAAAGGAACTCCAAGAAACAAATGAAGTGATGGTTGTGGTGTGTGTGTCTGTTTGTGTGTGTGTGTGTGTGTGTGTGTGTGTGTGTGAGAGAGAGAGAGAATGAGACAGAAAGAGAGGAAACTCCAAGAAGTTTGGGTGAATCTTTGCCTAGTTTTTTTTTTTCCAAGAGACATATCGTTTTTTTAATTATTAGAAAA